>NW_019416741.1:236756-273116 GCF_000390285.2 Anoplophora glabripennis
CCTCTCGAAAACCAGACTGTTCAATAGGCAGTATGTTATTAATAGTTAAATGATTCATAATTTGATCTTTTACAATGTACTCTAAAATTTTAGATAAAGCAGGAAGAATAGAAATAGGTCTTAAATCTTTTAGTTCTCTAGGTGTGTTTTTTTTTGGAAGAGGAATAACATTTGACATTTTCCAAGCATGGGGATAAACTGAAAATTCCAAGCAATAATTTATTATGTGACAAATGTATTTTAAAAGAAAAGGGCAGCACAAAATAATGAAATCTATATGTATTCCGTCACAACCAATTGCTTTAGATTTAATCTTAAGTAAATACTTAAATACTTCACATTCAGTAGTAACTCTGAATTTAAGTTTTGAGGATATGTCTGATTTAACAGAGTCATAATAGTGAAGATTATTTGTATTATTGTTAGCTGCAGCCGAACTTACGAAATAATTATTTATTAAATTCGCATTAGACAATTCAGGTGGTATTTCTATATTAGGTTTTTTATTACAAATATTTAAATAATTAATTTTTTTCCAAGTCTTAGTTGCACTTGATTCCGAAAAACATAAAAAAGCTTTTTTTTCACGTCTGATAGTAGAAGTAGTAAAATTTTTTAAATATTTGAAATTTAGCCAGTCATGTGAAGTTCTAGTTTTTTTAAATTTATTTAATGCCTTATCTTTAAATTTTATCAACTCTTTAATATCATCTGTAATCCAAGGTTTATAGCTTTTGTTGAAAATTCGAGTTTTTAGAGGTGCATGTAAGTCCATTAAAACAGTAATATTTTCGTTAAAAAACCTCACTTTATCATCGATATTATTTAAGTCGAAAATATTATTCCAGGGTATAGATTGTACATGATCGTAAAGCTGGCCTGCATCGACATTTTTTATATCCCGGTAAGTAATAGGATTCATACAAACATTAGAAATCCCCACCCCACTGATAGTCACAAAAATTAACTCATGATCAGCAATTTCATCTACTGTAATATTCCCGTGGTCACTATAACATAACTCATCTGAAAGCAATATAAAATCAATTAATGATTCACTGATTGCCGTAATTCTTGTAGGTGCATCAATTATTTGTTTTAAACCTAAACTATCTACAACATTATAAAAATTAGTTACATCCGAGGAATCAAAGTCTAACAAATTAATATTAAAATCACCCATACAAATAATTTTATCCGCGGCCGGTAATAAGTTAATTAACATGTTTTCGTAAGAATTCAAAAAATCACTGCAATTATGTCTAGGATTTCTGTATATGCAACCAATAAAAATTTTAACTCTATCAAATATAACACTTACCCAGACATTTTCAATATCTTCAGTAACCTCCAAAATTGCGAATTTAAATATATTTTTTATGTAAATACCTACTCCGCCACCCCTTGCATCGCCGTCTCTATCCCGTCCTATCAGTGTGTATCCATTCAAATGTACTACATTATTTGAAATATTTGAATTAAGTCATGTTTCACTAACTGCTATAAAATCATATTCTGTTGAGGAGAATTAATCTACAAAAGCAACAAAATTTGCTAACAAAGACCTTACATTAACATGACACAATTTAATATTACCAATAACCATACTAATATTCACAATAACAAGAATTAAGTGTATTTAAATAAAGGACTATGTATAATCACGTAATACAAAAAATTGTACAAAAAGCTTGCATGTATGTATTACAATAAATTAAAAAATTATTTAGGATCAAACTAATAAAATGAGACTAAGATAAAAAAAATAAAATAAGTAGCCTGCCCGTTCCCACCCCTGTATAGAACAGTGAAGAAACAAAGAAAAAAGACAGCAAATAACATTAAATCCAAATCCTGAATTTGCAAGTAACAAATATAATTTTCCTTTTTCCCCATTTCCCGCTTTATGATCATTACGATTAATAAATTGGTAGTAATTATTTTCAAGCAAATGTAACACAAAAAATAGCATTAATTAACAATATATTAAAAAAGAAAAATAAATCAATAAATAAATTCACGTAGTCCTGCCTGGGATATTATCAGCTACGTTTTCGGGTGCATTGTTTATCCCTAATTGCAGTTTTAACCATTCCTCTTCAGAATGTATTGGAACCTTCCGATCATTTAAATTAATATAAACAACTCCTCCTTGAATCCATGTAGATTTTCCGACACTTTCTTTTACATTTTTAAATAAGGAAAGAGTGTTGGGGCATAACCTTTCGGTCATCAATATTTTGGTTCCTTTCAGTTTTTTCTTAGAATAGAACAGCTGATCTCTCATCCATCGATGAACGAACTCGACACACACACACAATGACGATTGAATGTTAGAAAACCCAAATCAATTAAAATAAAGCAAAAACGTTATCAAATTTATTTTTTCGAAATGCCTGAAGTTTTCTATGGATCACGTAGGTGTAAATCTTTACAAAGTGTCACTGTCATACCGATTTTCTAAGTATTGTAAGCGATATAAAAAAATATTGTTGAATTTAAAGTATTATGGCACATTGAACTGTCACACAAAGAATTAAAATTTTAATTCTTATCGGATGCGGGGATAAGACTAGAACGAAGCAGGAAATTTGCGATTTATTTAATGAAAAACATCCAGATCGTCGTATCAGCCAATCAACAGTCAGTAAGATAGAATCTAAATTTAGAGAAACTGGTAATGTTGTAGATATTCCAAAACCTGGACGTCCAAGCGTTAGTGAAGATCACAAACAGAACATTTTGATAAGTATAGTAGATAATCCTCATAATACTTCACAATTGGTTGCATTAAACAATGAAATTTGTCAGACCACAGTACTACGTATCCCGAGGAAGGAAAAATATCATCCCTACAAAATTCAACTTGTGCAGGAACTCAATGAAGACGATCCCGACCGCCACCGCCGCTTACAGTTTTATGAAATTATGATGGATTTATAAGTAAATAGAAATTTACACCGGCAAATACTTTTTCAGACGAGGCCACGTTTTGTCTCAATGGTACAGTGAACCGTCAAACTTGCAGGTATTGGAGTCGGGAAAATCCTCATTGGATGGCAGAGACACATACCCAACACCTACAGAAATTAAAAGTGTGGGCTGGAATAGTTGACAACAGAATAGTAGGGCCTTTCTTCTTTGAAGGAATCCTTACAGGAGAGAGATATTTAGAGTTTTTACAAAATGATCTTGTTCCAGCGCTTCCAGTAATTTTTCCTAACGATAATGATTCCTGATGACACCATATGGTTTCAGCAAGACGGTGCACCTCCGCACTATGTGCGCCCTGTACACGATTTTCTGGACAATTGTTTTCCTAGGAGGTGGATCGGCAGACGAGGACCGATAAAATGGTCCGCGAGATCCCCAGATACACAGAGTTACCCCAGAAATAATTCATAATGTGCAAGAAGAATTTCTACACAGACTTGCGTATTGTCACGAAATCGGTGGGTGGCAATTCGAACGCTTAATTTAGGTAGAAAAATTAATGAATTGTATTTGCTTGACAGGAATTGTTATTTTTTTAATGAATAAAATTTACGTTTTCTAACATTCAATCGTCATTTACTCGAAAACTTTCCTATGTACGATGGCAACACTTTAATACTGTCGGATCGACAATGAAACGATCTTTCAGAATCAAGAAAAAAAATAGGGGGTTGCTATTTAAAAAAAATTTCGATGACGTCATTACTCGACAACAAATGACGGTTGAAAATCACCTTTTATGCTAAAATAAGTATTTTTTAAATTAAAAAATCGACCTGTTCCAGGATTTTTCCCGAAAAAAATTTGTTTCGTTTTTACTGAATTTATTCGATACTTTAGGCGCATACGGTATAAATACTAACACTAATCAGTTTCTATTTTTTCGGCTTTTTTTTATTCATTATTAACTTTAATAAGCGTTTCGATTTTTGATTCAGTGGTGAATTAAAACTAAAAAACAAAACAAAGAGGTTTTTGAAAAATAATTATTCCACCAAAGTTTTTACTTTTAATGAGTTAAGAAGTGATTAAAATTTTGATACTTATTTCTGGGTCAAACTGTACATATTTTTTGAAAACTTTGACATCCTGTATTTAAAAAGGTTTTAACTTTTTTTATAAAGTATTGCAGAATGTGAGTAGTAAACCTCTGATTAAAATACTTTATTATAAATTATACATTGTGCGTTTACCGAGAAGTACTAAGAACTTGATGTATGAAAGCAAAGTAATATTTTCTCACGCACTAATTATAATTACATACGTTTGTACAAACATCAGGACACATTTCCGCCAAATAATACATATATTAATTTTTTCTGACATATTATTATCATAACGGATTTTAATATTTACCTCACTCCATATTAAATTGTGGGAATTTTATGATTCATAAACCTTTTTTAAAGTAAAAGAATTCCGCTATTAGGTTTATGTGTATTATACACTGAGAAAATGGTTTAGTTTCATTAAAATAATCAATGAAAATGTTTTTTGTTTTGTAATCACTAACAAAAGGATCAAGTCTAGCTTGACTTGACCAATTATACAGTGCCTTCATAAATGCCTTCTTATTTGTACAATTTAGTATTGTTTATCAGTATTTCTGGACTTCTCTACAAATTATTAATCTTTGTTGAGTTGAAAAAAGTTCCTTTCAGAACTCTGAAAATTTTACGTTTTTTCGTAAGTTAAACGAATATTTTAAGGTTATGTTTCATTTATTACTTTCTTATTTCTTGTAGATTTGTGTAAAAATGCCGTTTACAATGGAACAAGATGCATTTATTTTGATAACATAGTTTCGCAGTGGTACACGGAACGCAGATGGAACTTGGTCTTACTCATTGCAATCCTGGAGCAATTTGTTGAAGCCTTCCTGTTGCTAATACCGTATATGATGTGTTTAAAAACCACAAATTGGCCCTTATTAAAAGATAAGAGGAAAATCCTTACATTTGCAAGGACAAGTCAACAGGCAGACCTACTGTTTTAACAGAAAAATGTTGTTGAAAATATTCGACAAGGAATGCTGATAACTTCTAAGAAAGCTGTTTCGCAGTTATCTACTCACACAGGCCATAAAGTAAATATAGTTTCAATTATGTTAATTTAACTTAAAGCTAAAGTTAAAAAACAATTGATAATTAAATAGTTTTTGCTTTACGCTGATTAATTTTTATATAGGTAGGTATGCCAATTGTGACTTGTCACAAGGCATATCTCCTATAAAAAAACCCTATAAGGTTTCTGTTGTGCAAGATTTACGTTCTCCTGATCACAACAAATGAGTACAATATTGTCAATGGTTTAATGAATCTAAATGGCGATAATTACCTGATGTTTAATTTCAATGAGGCATGGGTACATTTATATGATTATGTAAACAGTCAGGGTTATATAAATTGGGTTCTTGAAAATCCACATAATTTTATTGAAACAACGTTACATTTGCAGAAGATAGGTACAGGTAGCAGTTTGAAGAAGAAAATGAGAACGATACCATAACATTTTACAAAACAGCCATGGAATTAATATAAATATATAATAATTTATATTTAAATATTGAAAAAAATTAATAAAACATTGAAATTTTTGTATTTTATTAACACTATTTTCATTATTTCTGAATGAAAGTGGATTAGAAAAGGAGCCTATATTTTTTTAAATGACAGCCTTTTTTAAATAAAAAACTTTTTCAATATAGAGTAGTATAAAAATTCAATATATCTTAGAGTATGATTATTTTGTAAGTAAAAATGTAAAAAATTATTTTTCTATTGAAAATGCAACATATTTTCAAAGTTTGTAATGAAATATAATATGTACTCCACTGGTCTATCATCTGTCTTTAGGGAATTTTGAGTTAATCATTTAATCCATTGTAAGTTTGGTTGCCTAACAGTCACGGTCACGTGGGATTCGGGTATTTATGATAACACTGTGCAATATTTGAACCAACCACTGAATATTTTCATTATTATAACCTCAGACAAAATGCGATACGCTATATTGTCTGTGATATAACCACAGACAAAATAGCTATCGCCACAGACCGCTCCTGAAATAGGCCAGCAGTTTTAAATTTCCGAATTGCTGGTAGAGTACACCACCAGCAGAATGTTAGGAAGAATCAAATACAGCGGCCTGCATACCTAAGCGTATCCTAGCAACATATAAACAATACTTTGGTAATGTTGCCAGGCGTACTTACGGATTTCTTTTGTACACTTTTTTATCAATATCTGTTTTTTGCGTTACTGTATTTACTTCAATGTATGATGTAGGTATTGATAAAAATGTTTTTAAAGAATCAACGAATATCTATGTATGTATCATATGATATTCTGCAGTGGTGTTACAATTAAGTTATTTAATCATAATTTCGTTAATTAGCTACCTACTATTTTCATTTTTTGGTATTGAAATACTGCAGAAAATATATTTCCAAATAAACAAAATTCGTAATAATATTTTAAACAGCTTGTAATATAATTTTTTTAATATTTGATGATGACGATAAATTTATTTAATATACAAGGTGGGTTATTAGTACGTCGCGGAATGTAGGTACAGGTTTTTTTTTGTATTTTGACATCCACTTATAGGTTTAATAATTAAAGATAGAAAGAAACTTTAAATACAAATGTACGACTTTTCCTTTATTTCATTTGACATCAAAATTTACTGGCATAAAATATATATGTTTAAAATAAAAAAAATCATTAAAAAAAATTAAAATTCATCCTTATGAAAATAACAAACAACGCTTTTTATAACTAACCTTTACAACAACATAAGGAGAATAACTAAAAACGAAATAACATTAATATACCTACAATTTTTACAAATCAACATGCAAGTGATTGTGATGATACAGTTGAAAATATGTTTCAATTTACTATTAATTGCTTCAAAAACAAATTCAAAATTATCAAGCATTTCGTCCTGTATTTTTCTTTCAATATTTGTAAACTTTCAGGGAAAAAAAAATATGTCTAAAGGACTGACAATGAGATCGGGGCTGTTTTCTGGCCACCTAAGGTTTCTAATAATATTTTTTAGTGTTCGTTGACGGGATTCTTCCTCCAAAATAAATTTGCCAATATTCCTGAAGAACTTTTGCACATTATTGTTATTTGAATAATACAGTTAATTATGTTTTATTTTTCGTCATCAGAATAACCCATTGTAATTTTTTTAATTTTTTAAATTAAAATGGGTTATTCTAATAATGATAAATCCCATGTATTTTTAAAAGAAGGTTCGTTTCTGTCGTTTTTGTCTGATTGTGTGCGAGAGAGATAGAGTTATAGTGTGCGATAGAGATAGAGTGACTCTGTCCTCGTAGAAAGCTTCTATCTCTCTCTCTCTCTCTCTGCTGTCTTCAGGAGTCTCCCCAGCAATTTCAGGACACCTAGGGAGGGAACGTGGGGTAGAGCGCGTGGCCTTGTTAAGCCTTCGTTATCGATCTATGATGTCACACAGTATAAGAAAAAAAAATGGTTTTTGCTCGTAACTCGGAAATGGCTGGAAATATAAACAAATTTCCCCTTGGTTCTGAGTAGAGCACTCGGTGGGTGACGCAGAGCGGGGTGTCACAATATATGAAAAAAAAAAAAACAGTATTTGCTTAGACTCTTAAGTATCAAAAAATCTCCCATGGTGAACAAATAAATCTCCCATGGTGAACGAGTGAAAAACGTCAAAACCCGCATGTAAAAAAAAAAATCGGGACCAACGGTGTGTGACGTCATAGGATAAAAAAGTGTTTATAACTCGGAAACGGTGCGTTGAATCGAAAAAATAATTGAAAAATGTCAACCCCTCCCTCCCGGGTTCTGTATGTTCCTTCTGCGTTGAATGCAAAAGGTCCGAAGTCCGTATGTCGAAAATAAATTCTGGAAACAAGAGGTATGTCGTGTTATAGTAAAAAGGCCGTATAACTCGGAAACGGTGCGTTAAATCGAAAAAATAATTGAAAAAATCTCCCCACACCCCTGGTTCTGTATGACAGTTCTGCGTTGAATGGAAAAGGTCCGAAGTCCGTATGTGGAAAATAAATTTCGGAAAGAAGAGGTGTGTGAGGTGATACAGTAAAAAAGGTCTTATAATTCGGAAACGGTGCGTTGAATTGAAAAAATAATTAAAAAAATCTCCCCACTACTCTGGTTCTGATTGTCCGTTCTGCGTTGAATGGAAACGGTCCGAAGTCAGTATGTCGAAAAACAAAAAAGTTAGTTAAAAATTGCAACAGCAGTAGCGAACGCATTATCTTATCTCTGTATTGATTGATGATTTTTTTTTTTTTTTTTAAATAAATTTCGTATTCAACTACTCCTTGAGGTTCCAGCAATTTTACATTGTGTTAATTTTTTTGAACACCTTGTGTCACAAATATGGGCACTACCAATGACATCCATAATATGCAACACTTGTGTCAATAAATAATTATTTACCTATCTAAAGAAATCAACAATAAGAGGCAGTACCCATCTAAGGATACTCAATCTGTATAATGCCTTATAATATATATCTATGTTTTGATGTGTTGTCTATCACCCTACATTTATACAGGGTGACCCAAAATACAGTACAGAGAATTTAGGGGCGTATTTAGGTCAAAATAAAACTTTTTTCCTATAAGCAGATTCCGATATACAGAAAGTTAAAGTATTTTATTTTTTTTCGATTTTTTAGGAATAATTTCCTAACAGATTTGAATATTGGCATAAAACTTGGGGTACGGGGGTTTTTTAGGATGCTAAATTTAAATACAGGTATATCATTGCTAATGACACTGCTTGTAGAGGGCGCCACCTATAAGGGTACGCTTGAATTAAATTGGACCTAACTTTTTTAATTCCCTGTACATTGACGTTTCGCATTAGTACGTTTATTCCCCTATCAATTTTAAACAAAAAGGTATACTTGGTCGAAATTCCGTTTCCGAGATATTGGCTGATGAAGAGTTAAATGCACACCATATTTTCAAATCGTATTAGCTATTTACGGTGAAACATTTTAAAATTTATTTTCACCATCTAATCAGTAATGCAATTATCGCGAATTTTAACTCTTTATTTTTTTTTATACAATTTTGAGAAAATCCCTGCTGACTAAACGTTTTAGGCCACATGTTTATTAAACTACTATTATTTAGGTAATAATTAAGAGACATTTTTATGTAATGATGAAAATATAAGAGTATTAAAAACAGGTATATCGAAAAGTAGTCAATAACAAATAATTTTCCAGGTTTTCAATTATAAGTTAATCCGACACAGCTTAAATTGTTATTATACGAAATTAAAACTGCAATTTTCTTTTTCAAGTCAGGAATATACTTTGGATCACATGAACCGCGCAGTTTGAAATTAAAGTCGGCTGGTAATCCTTGTTATTTGGCTGTCAAGCCGCTTGTCTCTATTTCGGACCTCGAAACCCAGTCTGGCGCCGATCTCAACAACAAGAAAAACTCAAGATTCTACCGACCCTCAGGCTGCGATTGCCGTATAAGGCTACCAAGTAATGAACTTGAATTTTTAGGATGTTTGCAATAGTATTTAGATTCAAACCAGAATGGCATATTTTAAAGATGTACAACTACATTACATACACATTTATCTCGAAAAAAAGGTAAAAATTTATAAAATGAAAACAGTAAGCACTTGCATGTCTTCTAAACGAAACAACTAGAAAAAACCTTACATTTAGAGAAAAAATAAGAAAATATTCTGCAAAATTTTCCTTTTAACTTTTGATGTTATTGACTGTTAAATTAATTAAAGCATAAATAGATTTCCAGGTTCCAGGCTTTTCTATACATTTGCCTATATTGTATGTAGAATCTGGTCTGACCTAACCTTATCCATATATCTATTTACGTATTAGTTTAAGTTTTCCTTTATGTGCATTGTACAGCGTGATCCCAAGTAAATTATAAAGAAGTTAAGGAAGTGATTTTACTCATAAAAATAATGATACATCATGTGATATTTTTTTCTCAGTATTAACGGAGTAACATAACCTTAAAGTTAAAATTCTGTGTATATTTAAAGTATGGTTTTCGAATTATTAACCCATGGCCTTCGTACCTGGTCGCTGCCAGTTACAAAGTTGCTTTGCCCTTCCTTAGCCCTAGCGCGGATCAGCTATTAGAACCTCTAGATCCTCCTTATTTAGGTTCTTATTGAATTTTAGGTCCCTACGGACGGAATCGCCCTTCTGGTATGTTCAGCCGTTCTTCACTGTGGGCATCTTCACTGGTGACTTTGCAAATGTTTACGTTACATATAAAAATTGATTATGCCATTCGATAGAGGGCAAAAAGTGGCCATGAGAAAATGTTGTTCTCTTTTCAATATCACCTTAAACAAGGCTGAAATGAAACAAAAACGGATTTCCAAAATTTCGTTTTTTTTTCAAATATTTCGAAAACTAATTATGTCAGCCTTGATTTTTTTAGAGGCATAATGTTGGTCCCCCTGATTACGCAACTTTGCCCCCATTTAAGCTACTTCGTACCTGTTATCGTTTCCGAAATCCCTGTAATGAGAAGCGAATTTGTAACAGCCTGTATTTGAGATTTAAAAAAGTCGAACTTGGACTTCAAATGCAGAAAAGCTTATGGAACCCTTATAATACAACGCTAAAATATTTCGTCGTATTTTAAAAATATGCTGTTGTAGAAGACTACTGACTCGTGAAGCATTTGCAGACTCCCTACTGAATATGCCGAAAGTGAAGAGTGACGAAATGTTGGATGCGACGCCTCAGAGGACCACCATTGTTTGAGGAGCACGTCCATCCCTAGCGACCTGAAAATCAACAACAAGGATCTAAATCAAGGCATGTCTAGGGTTTCCGATAGCTACAAAAAAGATAAAGTAATATGTACGTATATATATTAAAACGTATGTATATGTGTAATGAAACAATATTCAGATTTGGAAGAATTAAATATTTTACCTCTATCTTATTACCAAGCAGTCGCCAACTCAGATTAAGGTTAGTTTAAATCCGCTTATTCTGTTTGATGTAAGTGGTCTTCAATAATTAAATTGTCAATATAAAACCTAATTTTAGTGCTCAGACTCCCATCTAGAATGAATTTCTTTAAATAGTTATCATAGTTAGGTAAAAAATAAAGCTATTACTTTCACAGGGTGCATATTTATTAGTTAAATCTATTTTTCTAAAAGTATTTCCTACTTATATTCTACAAAAAGATAATTCTACTATTATCACCAAGCAGAATCAAATTAACTTCAAGTAGATTCTAATCCGGTATTTTTATCAGTTCCTGTCACATCAGAAAATTTTTCTTATGCTTTTGGTGCATGTACATAGGTTGTTGGTAACTTTATGTTGCAGAACATACTACCGTAATAATGGAAAAATTATAAAAATGTTTCTAATTAAAATTTAGATCAGTTTTATCAGTTTACGGAGGTACGGATCTGCAAAATTCTAAAATCTAAAATCTTGCAAAAATTTATGTTCTTTGGTCATGTAAAAAATCTGCCAAGAACAGGTCGCCCCGCAGTACAGGAAAATACTCAATTAAATGTTCTTCTTGCCATTAATGATAATCATCATGCAACAACAAGACAGGTAGGACGACATCTTGACATTAGCCATAGTACCGTGTACAGAATTCTTAAGAGACAAAAAATACCGTCCCTACAAACTTCGATTGACCCATGAATTAACAGAGGACGATTGTAATCGTCGTATGGAATTTTGCGAATGCAAAATCGCTGTAACGATGATGAAAACTTTATTACCAACCTCATCTTGTCCTACGAGGCTACGTTTTGTTTGAATGGTGCGGTGCAGTCAACAGACAAAATTGTCGATATTGGGCTGTGGAAAATCTACGTTGGATGCAAGAGGTGCATACCCAGTATCCTCAAAAGGTAAATGTGTGGGCAGGTATGGTAATAAACCGAATACTTCGGCCTAATTTCATCAACGTGAATTTGAATGGCCCAGGGTACCTTGAATTATTATAGGAGGAGAAAGGAGAACCTGCCGATATAAGTCCTTAAGTATAGTTTCAACATGACGGCATTCCGCCGTATTACGCAGCTATCGTAAGAAACTAAACCATTAATTGAGTGGCCGGTTTAACCTCACTTGACTTTTTCTTGTGGGGATATTTGAAAAGCATCGGACAGACCGGACAAAATTGAAGACCGAAGCAAACATTCGCCACGAGATCAGGAACAATCAGGAATAAGCGGAGAGCGTTTGTCGACGGCTGGATCATTATGGCTGAATAGTTGCAGGCAGTTTGAACATTTATTAAAATTAAATAAAAAGAGCTATTTCTGCAAAATGTGTTTATACCTTCGAAAAAAATAAAAAAGAGTACGTTTTTTCGATTTTTTCCGAAATTTTCCCGACCAACCCCCTACATGTAGCACACCAAATTAATCATTAAGACCTAAGCTTTCAACAGTCCAATAAAAAAAGCAACTTAATCCCCCTTTGAAAATTGAATTTCACCGAAGTTCATGCCCCAAAAAACAAAATTCTTTCCGAGCGATTATCCCAAAAATTGTCAGTTTCCGAAATGCGCATGACTTTTGAGACACACTGTAAATAACAGAAATACGAGGAGGGATATTTAAAAAATTGTGTAAATTTGTTGATTCATATCACATTACAGGTCTAAATATTTTCTAGAGAATTCTAATAAACTAGATCATAAAACAATAAGTTATAAGTAGGTATAACAAACCTCTGTAAATAATAAACAACATTTGAATGTTCCTTTTTATGAAAACTGAGAAAAGTTAATTAACTGTTATTGATGGATATCACCTTCTACATCTGAATTAATTATGTATGCATCAATGGTCTGATGGGAACTTAAGAGGAAGCAGACCATCATGAATTTTATTTGCATATGCGGGTACTGTCGTGCACTCGATATATTAGAAACAGACCACGTTCCGTCTATTCCTGTAAATATGCACTCCCGGTTACACACCTGTCAAAAGACAATACTTCTAAGAATCAATAGAATAAACTATATGCGTAGTATGGGAGTCCGCTAGCTACTTTCGTTTTGCATAGAATAATTTATTGAAACACCTGTTGAATATTAATTTCAGTGCAAGCGGAACTCAGGTCTGCAATTGTTTTATTACTGCAAGTGCATACGTCTTTAAACAGATATACATGCATTACAATAGTAGGATATGGTTGGAGAATCGATAATTATACTTACATACAAGTCCTTGAACATGACGTGGGTACAGTGAGACAAGTCTGACGAAAAGGATCAAATATGAAAATAAATTCAAAATGTACGTCAGAAGATGGCACAGTTGCCTAAATTCTTTAGCAGCTCCTCAATTCTTTATCAACTTTCGATGACATGCTAGGGTATCTCGATTACAATGGATAGATACAATATGGTGGTACTCCCAAACTTGGCCATCTTTTTTTAAGAAATCTTCGTTTTTTAGTTTTAGAGTTATAGCCAAAAAATAAAAAGTGTTATTTTAGGTGACCTATATAACGATTATAGTTAATATTTTTCTGTAATGTTAAAACTTTTTGTCACAGTTTTTTTGCATAAAATTCAGTTTTGTACTTACTATTTTTTATTAATTTTAACGTTTTTGAGTTATAGATCAAAATAATATATTTTTTTAATGGAAACCATAATCAACCACTGTGTACTTCAAAAGATGGTATTCTATTCCAAAAATATATATTTTATTTATATTATAAGTAAAAAAGTCCAAGCTATTTCAATTTTTTCTAAATTTAAAGAAAGGGTTGGTTATGGATAACAACAAATGCACATATGCATTATTACGTAGGATTTGGTGCCATTATTGCATATGATTGGCTCTGGAGAAAAACTATTTCATTTAGTCGGTAAGGTAAATAGAAAATTAGGTTTAGGGAACATCATTAACATGTGTCGCGCCGATATGTTATTTGAATAAAGAGAGACTTACTGGATATTTGGGATGTAATTCAATGTTAAACGAGGCATGTAGTCCGCAGAGTAGTTGTTTCCCAAAATATCATTAGTTAAAATATTTATTTCGCCAAGTGTGACACTTCTTTCTTAGCACCCACAACAGCTTAGTACATGGCTCTGGGCTTGTATCCACATCGCTATTCGGTAGTAAGCAATGACATTTAAGAAGTGACATATACCTATTTTATAGATCAGCCACACTTAATACGTTAATATAAGTAAAAAAGAAAGTAGAGAATCAGTCATGTGAGAAGGAAATATAGCAATGTTTGAGTTTTACAATGAATCCAAGAAGTTAATCCGATAAATGAGCACTAACCACGAATCGAAAAAAATATGAATAAATTAAAAATTTCAATTCGCTATAGCTGGCCCGTTTCTTTGTATGTGAGTGTATTATGTGAGTATTAATTAATAAATAAAAATACTGCTGATAATAGAAACACGTATTATATCATTATTTAAGCATGTTCTCATCTTCTGACAGCACATCAGAATAATTGGGTACTTGGATCAATGTATCTGCCCTTGTTAATCTTATGGCTTTAGACAAAAATAATATATTTAGACCACTAGGAGTTGATTTCTGTAAACACCTAGTATGTGCATTTTTGTTAATTTTTTTAATACATGTCATCACATGTCTTAATAATGTGTCTTAATTAAAACAAAATTGTGTTTGACTGTTTTTTTTTATGATAAAATAGTATCACTATACACCAAACATAACAAATATGATATAAATAAATAATTTAATTGAAAGTAAATGAAAAACATGCATTGATATAATACTTAATTCTTCCAAGATATCGTCTGAACCTTCACTATAATGGCTAATATTTACACATGTAAATAAAATTGTATATTTTATTTTCTTAGATAAATTGTGATGATTCATATATAAATATGTAATATTTGGTGATACTGTCAAAGTTTTACTTTTTCCAGACGTCTATTTTGGAAATAACTGGGGTTTCGACGGAAATCATCGTAGCCTGCGGGTGCTGGGACCCGCCTCCAGTTCACATTCAAAGAAGTTAATGAAACTGACGGATGCCTATTTCATGATATCATCTACAATAGATGCCTGGGGAATAAAGCGTCGCGCTAGACGGTAGTTCTTCATCGGTGGCAAGGTGTTCTGCTTATGGATATGGTCTATCTCTAATTTACTTCTCTATAAGCTGAAGCTTCCATGCAACTGAGCATTTTTATGTCTATATCACTGTATTTTATAGGACCTTGCCTTGCCTAAACACTTTATGTAGTTCTCTTTAGAGTAGAGTAGGTTTGAAGTTACTTGGAGCTTGGTTTTATTCCTTAGAATCTTCGCTACACGCGTGGAAAGTCCTGAACTGATTTGAGCTTATGTTCTTCCGATACCTACAAATACTATTAATTGGGTGATTAATCCAAAAAGTAATACACTCGTACATATAGCAGCATATCAAACTTCACTCATAAAGGGTTTCATAGTTATTTTGAAAGAAAATAATTTTTATGCTAATTTTGAAATACTCTAGTAACTAAACAAAGATGGGCGCCTATACTAAGGGGCCATTGCCTCGCCAAGCCCATGATTTTATGTAGTATTTTTATTATTATTTTTATTTTTTTCTCGTCTTTACAGACAGACATTTTGACCTCGGCAGGCAGATCAGATGACCGAAGCTAGAGCGGTTATTATTAATATTTTCAGTTTTTAATTTATGATTTATTAACATTGAACATTAGTACCATTAAATACCTACTCTTTTCTATGTTTTGTTACTGATTTAATTGTAACGTAATAAACTTGCCTTACTTCACACATGTCTATGCTTTTAAGAACACTTGTGAAAGTAATTTTGGACGGAACTCTGAGATGAAGACGTTCAACAGACTCATAGAGGTGTTAATCAGCTATTTATCAGTGGTCCATTTTCTTCTTTCCAAATGTTTCTTGTATGAGATCAACGAAAAAATCCGCAATTGAAACAAAAGTAAGATTTTTGGCCAAAAGTTGCTTGTTTGACTTCAACACAAAGCAGGATTTTCTAATTTATTGTTATTAATTATTTTATACATTATTTTGTTCATTGGCAAAATGCAAAATATTGTGCAGCAACTACATCTTTTAGTTCTAATTGTAAGAAAAAAAATTGTATGTTCATTGCCTAGATTTTCACCTTCCAACTCCTACTTTCTCAAAATTTTCCCGGGGGTGGCCCAGACCCCCCGCTGTTCCTATTCCATATCCTTATATCCCCAGATAGGTTGCCCACCCTCCTGGAAAATTTTGTATGGACGCCCATGGATGTAAATTTAATAAAATATCCATGTACACGGAATATAGGGACATTCTGTATAAGCTACTTTTGAGGTGTTAGCTGAAATTTAAAAGTCAATCATTTCACAATAATTACTTAGGAGAAAATGTGTTCTCATATTATTGTGGTCTGAATTAGCCACTAAACACTGGTCACGTTGTTGTCAAGAATAAGAACAAGTGAGAAAATCCATTTTAGACTTAATCCCATCTAAGGTGGTATTTATTTCGATTTCTGATGACCTATATGAGTTTGCTTTAAGAAAAATTATTATTTTTTAAATTGGTTCGGGCTTGCACTAAAAAAGATGTGTTGGTCGTAGTAGTACAGATGTTGAAAAAAAAAAATGGTGAAATTACAAGTGGTATTAAAAACTACTTTTATTATTGAGAACAGTAGCTCTCGAGCAGATTAAATATTGCTCCGACAGGTGTCATGTGGAAACAGATGGTTATTTTCTATATTTACTTTTACTGTTTATATTGGCGAAACACCGCAAAAGAAAGTTCAATATATTTCATATAATTATAACGTCTGAAAAAAGTAATAAAAATTAGAAGAGAACGAAAGCCTAAACAAATAAATCATCCGCAAAATCTTCCAATAAAGTTCGTGATCTCGCAGTAAAAGTACATTATTGCCGAATATTAATTTAACTATTTTTTACCCTAACTTAAAAACTAATTTCAATAAATTTAAAACATTTTTTTCTAAAAAGTTATTGTTCTTCGATATCAGGAATCTAGGTAAGCAAATGGTATCCAGTTTCACAGAGAAGACCCGTAACTGCTGATATTGCGGGAAAACAACTACTTTATATGCCCCAACTAGCACTGCATTAGCTTAATATCTTAAATCGGGATAAAAAATAAGACAACGAATAATAAAATATTATTTTTAAAAAAGACATTTATTAAAAAGGGCAAATATTAGTTTGGTTAAAAAAAAAAACAATTTACATCCAGTTATATATACAGAGCTTTTGATACTGTCTTTTCAAAATTACATATTTTTACGAGTTTAATATTTAGATATAATTTAATATTTATTATTTTCATACAAGAGAAATAATCCCAAGTAAAATGTGGAAACGAAAAGATCTCTTTGCAGCAGCTATCTTTTACGTGTTCATATTTATCAAAAATGATGAAAGGACAAACATGTTAAAAATTCTTTGAATGATTACATTATTTAACAACTACAGTATATCAGGTACATGTTTATTGTAATAATTATATTTAAACACATCATTTTCAATTTTTATTTTAGATAATTATTTATTGCTAACTGTTTAATGGAATCTTAATTGGAGCATACATGGTGTTCCAATTAAAACTTCCCACCTGGAATATATCTGAATAAAAAAAAAAAACAAAAAAAAAACAAAAAAACCTGAGACACGACGATTTTCTTTTCAAGGGCGAGACGTGATGGCGTAAGTTTTGATGACTTGGAAGCTACCCCTTAGGCAGGTACGTTTAATACCCTTAAACTTTAAATGACACCATTTGTTGAGTGACAACTCATTTTAAAGCTTTTTCTATTCTGCTCTTGACGAAATATGATTTTTTAAATTTTGGTTTGGATATGACAATAAAATCATCACGTAAAAAATAAGACAAAATATCAATGAATGAAAGAATATTATTTGATTAAATGTTCAACTTGATTTCCTTTCGCTTCCATAAAATAATAAAAACTTTGCTCCACTTCCGAACGAACATTTCGAAGTATTTCGGGCTTTATCTGATTACATTCTTCAACAATTCAAAAAAGTCTAAGGGTGTTAGTTCTGGCGCTTCTTGGCGTTCTCAATTGGACCTGTTCGTCCTAGCCAGTCATTTGGAAAGTTCTAATTAAGAAAATCACGCACAGCTACGGCATAATGTGGTGGAGCACCATCCTGCTGAAACCACACATCCTCTTCTGATAAAATTCCTCTCCTCTGATCCTCCTCTTAAAAAAAAGGTCATCGGGTAGATATTCGTTTCCAGTAAATTCAGATATATGTTTCGTTCCAGATTTCCCGGTAGGAAGAAAGGTCCCATGAGGTGGTCACCCAGTATGCCCGCCCAAACATTCAATTTCCTTAAGTTCTGCGTATAAGTTTCATGAAAAATGCGATTTTCATCCATCCAGTAACAGCAAATATGGCGGTTTACTCGACCATCCAGTTGGAACGCACATTTATCGGAAAAATAGATTGAGTATAAAAAATTTGGATTCCTTCCAGCATAATCACTCATTTCTTCACAGAACTGCAAGCGACGATCAGGATCGTCTTCATTAATGTCTTCTGCCAAAATAATGTTGCATGGGTGATATGCATTTTTATGATTCGGCGGCAACTAGGTACAGAAATTCCTGAAGTACTTGCAAGTTTTCTGAGACTTAAATTTGGTTCCAATGCGATATGATCCAGGACAGCTACCCAATTAAACTTATTACGTACGACCTGTTCACGTTGATGCTTTCTGTTTGCAACCGATCCAGTTTCCGAAAATTTATGCACTAAATCCAGGGCGTACCGATGCGACGTGTTTTTGTCAGGATGACGATCATTAAAAATCTGTGCTGCCTGCTGTGCACAGCCATTATTCTTGTAGAACAAACTATTGTTTCCACATTTTCAGCAATTGTATAAACCATTTTCACGAATTGGAATTCAATCGACTTGATTTTACGGGATATTGTCTCGAGAAACAAGACGAGACAATATTGTTTCAGTTAAAGTAAAACAGGTAAAAAAGTTGAACTGATAGGATAGAATATGAAGTTTTTGTGCTTACAGATAAACGAAAAATCAAAACAAAGTTTTTTTATCGAGAAATTGTTGAAGAATGTCGTCAGATAACGCCGAAATGCTTCGAAATGTTCGTTCGGAAGTGAAACAAAGATTTTATTATTGTATGGAAGCGGAGGGAAACCAACTTGAAAAGTAAACAAAATAACATTCTTCCATTCATTGATATTTTGTCTTAATCTTTACGTGATGATTTTTTCATATCCAAACCAAAATTTAAAAAATCGTATGTCGTCGTGAGTAGAATTGAAAAGTCAATTTAAAATGAGGTGTCACTCAACATAGGGTACCATTTAAATTTTAAAGGTATTTTACACTACTTTCTAAGGGATAACTTTCAAACACCAACACTTACGCCATCATGTGTCTTCCTTGAAAAGAAAATCTACAGGTCTCAGTTTTGTTGAAGTGGTATTTTTATATTGGGCGATAGAATAAGAGTATCGAGGATTAGATTCAGAGCACTGTAGGGATGTTTCGTCACAGTGTTGTGTGTTCTGGTTGGCTATATATTGTTTTGATGCAAGATCCATGAAGGCTTGGAAACCATTTTCGGTCAAATATTCTAAATTTTTTGGTTTAGGCACTTTCCACTTTACTACTTGGAATCTGGGAAAGTACTAAAAAGGCTGTGTAAAAAAGTTAAACTCAAAAGGCCTGAAATTTATGTTACAGACCTATGAATTTTGAATCAACAGCAGCTGCTCATATGGGACTGTTATTCAGTTAGTTATACAAATACCCGCTTTAAAATAAATCACTTGAAATGAAGTATAGTAAATAGTAGTTTTGAAGATCATTCTGCAAAACCTACTATAAAAATGTTATGAAAGGCGGACGAGGCGACAATATTGATATTAACAAAGGTAATACTTTAAAGGCGAAGACAGTGATATTCATCAGTATTTTTTGTCGAAATGAATTCATGACCTTCGTTGTTGGACTTAAAATGTAATGAGTGACGTTATGTCTCAATGTGGTTATATAAAGATGTAAAAATATCTTAAATGGCTACTGCTTTTTAATGCTTAGAGCTTCAATACAGCCAAACTGGCAGAGAGCCAATCTGCAGGTACTATGAAAGCAAGACCAGGCTGGAGCCGAAACAGAGTTTTAACAAATAGTCAAATACTATTGTGGGAAACAACTATTCTGCGGACTCATTAGTCCGCAGAATTAGGTCTGACCAGCAATAATCTTCAATCAGATGCTGGTCTAAACATTAGTCCGCAGATGTTAAATGTGGATACGATTTGCTAAAAATTATATGTAATGCCCTATAAATAAATATTCTCTGACAATATATTTACCCTACCTACTAGGATTTATAATATTAATTATTAAATAAATTAATATAAATATTACTATAGTTTGACAAACAGAGTTTCGAAGAAAATTTTTGAATTTGCTATGATTTTAAATAACAATACAATATTAGTTATTCGTATTTTTGTTAAAACGACAAAGTTTTTTGTAAACTATCAAGAGTAAGAAAAGATTTAGAATTAGATTTCCCATGAACCAACGGGTTAAAAAATTCTGTCACATTTTAATGGCGCTTTATCCCTTATCAACCTTTTAAAATGCTTCAATTGAACTTTGGTTTTTCTAAGTTCAGGTATAACTGAGATATTGATTTTTTTTTCGAAAATTGAAATCCCTCTTTCAGGGGTGCAGCTTAGTATAAAGGTAAGTTTCGTTAAATCGCCATATTTTGGGTTCCCTTACATGTCCCTGTTCTCTGTCGGTTCTTATGCGAAACACCCTGTATTTAAACCTATCGTAGAAGATATTCCCTTCAAAGTACATAAGTTTTATGTTACAGATTTTAACAATCCCATTTACCTAGAAGCAGAACACATAAAAGTAAATTAATTTTTATGTATGTAGGCCACTGTTTTCTTAATTTTGCAAAACGCGGAGGAAATGAGTACAGGCGAGGCATTAATATTATGCATTGCATTTCAATCACGAAACCAATTGCAGGCATATAGCAGCATGCGCAAATCAAGGTGCAATGTTGACATTCGCTTTTTTAATTTGTTTACTAGCTTGCTATGATATGTCAGTAGGTCAGCGATAATGAACGGTCGGAGACCTCGGATGGCGAGAAAACTGTTGTCACTTCAGATGCAGGATGTTTTCAAATAAAAACAAATTGTCAATGTAATACGGTATAATTGAATCCAACTTAAATGGTGTAACGAATGAACAATATTTGCCGTTGCCTTGACAATGTAATGAGATACATTTAAATCTTTCTTCAATGAAATGTTTAAAGGAAAAAAAGATTGATCGATTAATGGAAATTTTGTTAATTAATTCAATAAGATGAGCTCCCATTTTTGTACTAAAATTAAAGTTAGCAGAGTAATTGATTATGTACACGAATCGGTTGTAACTAAAACTTTCTATTGCACTGTAGCTAAATAGTAAATACACATTTACATGGGTCACATAAATAGTAAATCATCGAAAGCGATCATATGGTAGTAATGTTGAATTTATATAATTAAGTTTTCTATTTTGTGACTACAGTTCCTTTTCTTAGAAGAATTTTTGTTCTAAATCACAAATGAAATTTGGGGACATGTGAAAGAGTTTGTTTATAAAACTCCTGTCACTTTAAGGGAAGGTCTTTGGCAGCATATATCAGAGGCATTCGCTTTAATTCGCCGAGACATAGGTATTAAGCTGTGACATACGGATATTTCGACGTGTTAGAAAGACCATCAAACAACGAATTCGGGGTTGTATTCAACCTGAAGACATTTTCGACATGGTTAGTTGTCCAAATTTCATTTAAGTGGAAATCAAGATTTTTGGAAAAAACTTATTTTATTTTAAAACTTTATCGAAGGAAAGAAGCGAAATCGGACACACGTTGATATGAAAAAATAAACTTTGCTTTTAGGTTAGGAATCTGCCCCCGAGCGTTGGCCCATGTTTTTTGAAACACCCTGTAGAAACAGTTATCAATTTTAATGTTTTTGATAGAGAATATAAAGTGCTACTAAACAGGGTATCAAACTGTGCTTTTTTAATGGAGCACAATGTACAGGGTGATCTAAAACTGATGGTTGACCGCCATTACAAATAAATTAGCAAACAGGAAAATAGGGATCTTTATGGCATTATTATATAAATATTGGACTTGAAATTCCATCTTCTAAGGGGTGTGAGGCCATGGAAATAATCATACGTCTCAACATATATTTTTTACTTCTTATGAAGCTTTTAAAGCTTTTCTCATCTTTTATTAAACAATTTTTCTACATCTCTTCTTATTCAAAAGATACAAAATGGGTTAATAAATGCGCAGCCAGCGAAAGATTTAGAATACGTTGTAGAAGGAAAATGTGGTCCCTTTATTAAGGGAAATGGATAGGAATGCTATAGAGACGCTAAACTTCCTAACTAGAACCACTTAGGTAGTTTTTCTTATGAGAATCAAGAAATTTATAGATAATATAATTATAGATTTTCTAAACTGTAGTTGGAAAGTAACAAATTCACACAATAATTTAAAATCACTAATAGGTAATGAAAATATCACTGATAGTGCCCAGCCAGCAACACAAAAGGTCCTATTAAGGATAGATGCGCACTTAACTGGAACGATCAGACCTTTACGCGATTATTAACAATAGCAGGAAAAATTCTTTTTATTACAGTTAATCATTTCATTCCATCGAACATTAAAAATGAGCGGCTGCCTGGTTATACAGAATTCATAGTGTGCGTGCTAACATATAAGCTATATAACGTTATACCTATTTTATATTATTCCTATACATGAGTAGTTTTCTATTATGAGTGACGGAGGGTTAGATGCGCAGAGTTGCGAAGAATGTTATGCGCAACTGCTATTTTGAGGGCTGGGGTAATGTCTTTAGGTTCGTGTTTTCGTTTTAGCTCTCCAAGTAGTTGATTTGATTGTAGTCTTAGCAACCTCTACCGCTTTGTCTGTTTTATATTATAAAAAGTTAAATTTCAATAATTCAAATAATCACGTTATCTATTAATGAAATAAAATATTATTTGCAGGATGGTCCTCAACCTTAAAATAAACCATAATTTTTCATTAACTTTAAAAATCCTTATCTAGAAATTGATAAGATTTCGGACATATTATTATAGGAAATTTTTCTCTAATTTGTGAAGTATAAACTGCAATTAAAGTTTGTCCTACTTCTATGAAATTAGAAAAAATCGTTTTTATAAGCCCATAGCAACTTTATGTTATATCTATATTGGAAATCGTATTAATCATGGAAATGTTACTTACGCAAAATGTTTATATTCATTAGGTTCAACGATCCAGTACCTCTTAAAATAAAAAAGTTACTCATTATGGGTATAGAAAAACAATCCATATGTATTTTTTAATTGTGTTGTAGTAGAAAACTTATGCACAAAATTTAAATCAATAATATTCGAGAGTAATTACTAGAGAAAAAAACATCATAGAACCTCTTTAAATATCTACCTATACTCATCAACATTTTGTCATAGTTTATCGCATTTACCAATATTTTTAAATTTACTTTCAGACTCCCCCATGTCTTTTTAAATTCCCTATTTCTTCTTTCACATTATTGTCGTATTACCAGTCCCTAGTATTTCGAAAATTTACCACACTTTCCTTTCGGAACCATAAAACCAGAAAAAAATGTACCATGCCAGATTGACCACAGAGAGCCATTGACGATCCCAATGGACTCCGAGTCCCTGTGCAGTGATCTAGAGAAGTAATTTTTCATTTAAGTTTCCAAAATTCCGTCGTCGCGCTCCAAACCACTCTAAGCAACCCCATACCGTTGCATGCATAGCGTCTGACACCACCATAGATCGAGAATGACACGACGGTGAAGTAAATTTTCACCTCACTTTCCAAAGTTCTCGCCGTCGCACCAAAAAATGCAACCAATTCCACCTTCAACGTAACAGCCCACATCCCCAACAGTGCAAAATGAGGGCCGCAAAGCCGTTTTAGACTAATAACATTCGGTGATATTAGATAATAAAATAACTAGGGAATTTTGCTTCAGATGGGCTAAATAATAATTGTAATCAGGTTATTTCAATTCATAAATTTCTCAATTTTCATAAAACTTGTCTCTCTTTAGACACTGGCTATTTTCATAGGAACTTCAAATTCTTGTTAATGAAAATACAAAGTTTTTTTAAAATTGGGTTAGAAATTGTCTGAAGTTTCAAGAATGAAAATATTACACTATGCATTTCGCTTTAGTAGGTACTTTTCCAAATAGAATCCATATTATATGATTATTCTGTAAATACGATCTCCGGTTCTATCCAGCAGAGTACAATCGCACCGGCCCAGCTGGACATGCCGTAACGGTGGTTTTAATATGTTGTATTTTGTATTTCGCTTTGCATAGGGAAGTACCCATTTTAACGATCATGTCCCCGAGAAATTGCCGGGTTCGCTCGCAGAGGTGTTAACGGTAGATTTCCCGAGCTCGCCTGGAATGTTTTAGTAGTGAGCTGGATGTAACGAAAACTGCGATAAGTGCTTTTGTACACGAAATAGTTTTATACTCTTCTTTTTGCGTCAGATTGCATGACTTCCGCGAACCGTGCAGGGTACTATCTTTGTACATACTGCAATTATTTACCTATTTTCTACAGAGTGCTTCGTTCGGATTCTACAGTTAAAATGTTTCAAAAGAATTGTAAAAGTAGCAGAAACATATTTTTGAAGAATTGTTTATTTACTATATTAAAATTTCTCAAGCATGTAGCTGTAATGTGACTGAAATTATAAAAATTAGCATGGATTAGGGAATCTTCGAAATGACGTAACTTGATTTCAAAAAATATATTTGTAGTATTTAAGATTTCAAAAGAGCTAAAGCAAACATATGCGCTCCTTTTTATAACAACTTTTTAAGTATACTTTCTCGTGGAAATATAATTTTGCCGTCTAATAAAATTACATATTTTGAATGATTTTTAATTATGGATTTATTGTCACTTAATTATGTCTCGTATATTTGTATATTTCAGTTATCGTCGGATTTTTTAGTTCTATTTTTAAGATATTAAAAAGTAAATGTAAAAAGATTAAATCATTATGTATAAGTACTAAATTTATTTTTAAAAAAGTTTTTCGCTTAATTCGATCTCTCTCTCTCCCCCAAAAAATTAAATTATATTTTTGAACTTTCTTAGCATTAAAAAGTTTGTATCTTTACAATAAATAAATATAATTAAAAAATAAACTAAAAAAATTGGTAATGGTTGTGCGATATATCGGTGTAAGAAAAATTAAAAATATTTTAAAATATGTAGTTATTTTAAAATGAGGTCCATGACGATAAGTTGAAAACGAAACGTCGGACGACAAAATAATCCGTTTTCGCTAAAATCTCAAAAATTAAAAATATTCTCTAAGATTTGTTTAGACCACGTGGCACAACTTTTTGTTATGTGTCTTTCACTTTTATCTTCGACATGATAGTTATAGTGTATGTTTGGACGTTTGCTATATCCTGCCGATTTTGTGTATGCCATAAGCTAATAGCATTTCTTGTACAGAATCTTCTATATAATCTTATTTCTTTATTTTTTTTTTGTGTAGGAATATGTGTGTGACAAACAGGAACATCCACAAAAATTCACCAACTTTTTCTTTTTGTTATTAATTTTATAACATATTTTGAACAAGAAACAGTATTAATTATAGTATAGATAGAATTGCAAGAAAATTATTGGAACTAATGTAACAATTTACCGCGGTAGGGACGTGCCTTGAAATCATCCGCCGTCTTTCTACCTCGGGTGTCGAATGCGGTTAATTTCAAGAAGGTGACGCAGGGGTCTTCTTGAAATTCTATCTCAATAAATATCTTTCGGATTGTATACATTTTAATATTACACCAAGTACAATAGGGGATAGATGTACAAAATGATCCCTCGGGGTAAAATGATCCCTGATGTGTTCATTGGCGCCACTATAGTCTGTTTAGAAATGAAAGACAGTAATAAAAGCTTATTATGTATGCAAATCGTAAATAAATGTAGTACTGGTGCTTATATTCAATATTTTTATATTATGTATTATCCGTATAGATCAGGTGTACTTTTAAAAAAACTTTGTGTGACCGGGTTGTACTAAATTGTAGCAGGTAGCTAAAATTTAATCCCCGACAATCCGTCTTTGTCTATGCCGCTTCAATTTCTCGGTCCATTTCTCTTATAAGTAAACAATATAAAAACAGCATTTCAAAACATGAGGCTACTTTAAGCATCATAACCAGGTTAAGAGGGTTTTTAGTAATTCAAATAAAATTATTCAATATCATTATCAAAATATTTATTTAAATTTAATGAATAGACTTTTATTCCACACAAAAATATATGTATTTTGAAAATTCAAATTATGGTCAGTAAATGTAGTGTTGTATTAATGTACAATAAAGAAAATAAAAAAGTAGGTATATTAAAATTCATCCTCTGAATATTCTGATGAATTATCTTCGTCTTCTAGATTGATAACGATAGGTTCCACAGTAACGTCAATTAAATTATCGAGTTCCCATATTTTCTCCTCTTCTTTTTGTACATGATATATACATCTTTGCCAGTTACTAGTTCCAAGGAATTTTTTAACAAAATTTTCACGTCACTTAATTTAAACGTCGTATTATTTCGCGCTACATCTCCTTTTTCCTGCGCCCAGACTAATTCGATTAGGTTAAGTTCACAGTGATAAGGTGGTACCCCAAAAAAATTCCCTAAAAAGTATTGTTTTTTAACCCCATTTTTGCGATTTTTTCGATTTTTACCATAATAATCATGAACCATTCGATTTGTAACTAGTCATGTTTTGTAAAAAATTTAATTACAAACATTTTTTTCCTCTTCCATTTTCGCCTAAAATCAACTCTTGAAAAGATACATAATTAAATAGAAAGAAAAATATGACATTTTTCGATTTTTTTAACATATTGTGCCGCCACAAGTTAAGCCCACGTTTTTTTTTATGCGCATAGAAAAATTTTCATTTCTAGTGATATTTGAAAGCCAAAAAGCCAAAAATCTCCGTGGATATACGATTCACCCAAACCAAAACAGACAACGATAGTCTAACTGTAATTAATTTGATAATAAGTATTTACTTATTCGTAATTACGATTCACTTACAAACAATGATTCTTAATAGTCCCTCTCTATGTGTAGGTTTGGATTTACTTCCAGCTCTACATAATTCGTGAATATACATATAGCTGCTTCTGTCCAATGTTGTAGTGGCTACCTAATTCAGTTCTCATCAAACACAAATTGTCCTTTAAAGTCGCATTTTTTTTTCGTGGATGCATAAATTGATAGCCCGCTTGTCTGTACTTTACTATCTGAAAATCTCATTGGTATTTCTATTTTGGAGTTCTATGAATTTTTTGTAGAAGTAGATTTTGTTTTGGTAAAAATTTAGGCAAAAATTAGGACGCTGCAGTCTTGCCTTTTCGATAAATGTGTAGCATAATGATGGTACAAATTCATATTACTATTAATATTAGTCATTACTTACAATTGTAGGTGAGGTGCTGCCACCTGGATACGGTAGCAGGGAGTATTAAACAAGATATATTACGTAACGTTAAGGACATAATCTAATTCAAATTAGGAACATAGGAAGAAAGTTATTTAACTCTTAGTAGGTACCAAATATTTAATATTGTTGTGAATTTCTGGATAATGTTTTACATTTAAGGAGTTACGCACAAGGACTTCAACTGAGAATAAATATTGCATCATGATACATGCACACGTACTGTATATATACACATGTATATTTCTTTTCATACTTATAGTAGACATAAAAAATATCAAAGCCTGCCGATAAGTGTGATAGGGGGAGAGTGGAGCAACACAATTTTTAAATATCCGTAGAAAATAAATGTTATAACAGCTAATTTATTGCATAAATCATATCATAATATTCTTATCAGGTACATTCACCTAGATAAATTGAATACAAAATTAATGAGAAATAGTGATATTAATCAATAATTACATATCACGTATTCAATTTAAATGTTGCTCCGCTTTACCCTAGATGGGCGGTATCTTGATTCGTCGACGTGGGCCCTATGTTGCCGTTTTGTAAAAATATTCCCTAAATGAATAATTGCTAAATTGAATGAAATTAATTTATTCAGATACTTACGTTTAAAATATTAAGCTATGACTGAAAATATAAGAATATGCTGAATTTGCATGCATTTATTTAAAGAATAATTGCATTATTCACTTCAGTTTTGAAATGTATGTTGTCCATTTTTAATACAACACTAACTCGCCGAAACATTTGGCAACACAGCTGGGCTGGCAAGAAAACAGATTTTGACGATCACTCTAAGACGTACGTTGTTCTCAAATTCCTAATGTGAGACAGAGACAATCAACAATTAAAAACGGTGAACTTATTACTTTAAATTTCTGATGGCTCAATTTGCGCGGTACAGGGCAGGAGTTGGTGCTGCAATGCTGTGATTGTAATTTCTTAGAGTAGATTTTATTCTATTGCAAGTTTTTTATTGAGTAACTTTTGTAATTCACTGCAATTGTTTTTAATTTATAGCCATTGTGTCTGTGTGTGTTGTGAATTGCTCGAAGGGAGACTTAAATATTATATTCTGTAAACTTTGCCTAAATACGACCCTGTTCTGCTAAACAGAGAAGTATTTACGATCCCGTTTTTGTAGTTATCGGCTATATAAAAGAGTTTTTTATTTCTACAATTTGTATGAAAAGAACTATACATACTTCACACATCTATTTCATTACTTTTTATTCCGTGCTCATAGTCGGTCAATTTTTAACAAAGGAAAACAAGATCACTGTTTTCTATCCTCTCTATTTGCTGGACTTTACTACCTGCGATTTCTTACTCTTTCCCAACATGAAACTTCATTTAAAAGGGCGTCGTTTCGATTTTAATGAAAATAAAGAAAATACTTAAACATGTGTTTCCAAACACGAAAAAGTCATTGGCAGCTATATACAGAAGCCCAAGGGGACCGTTTCGAAGGAGATGCTGGAAAGAAGGGCTTATGAAAACAAATAATTTTTTTATATGCAAATTCCAAGAACTTTTGGGTATGACTTATTATTATAATGATATACATTCTTATCCATTTTTGTCTTAGAAAGAGAAAGTGCTGAAGTTATTATTTAATCTCATATAAAAAAGCAAATTTTAATAAAGTTAACAAGCAGTTACGAACACCCTATATATGCAAAATGGTATTCCACTCTTCCTTTTAACGGCTAGATTGCATGACTTCCGCGAACCAAGCAGAGGAGTATCTATCCACCTATTGCAATTACTGGTTATTTATCTGTATTCTATTTTAATGCTGCAACAGCCTCGTGAGGCATCGTGTGTTATATTAGGCTGTTATTTATTACGGTCATAAATTTGCATGCGAATAGATAGGGAATAGTTGAGGCTTTCGTTTTATAATTAATAGAAATTAATATATGTCAAGTGGAAGATAGTGACTGCAGTCGTGAATATCCACATTGAACTTTGTAGGAAGTAAGAGTAATAGTGCATATAGGGCTTTATCTTGGGGTTATATTTCTGCTACTTAAAAATATAGTAATATGATAAATTTCAGTAATAAATTTAATAACTATAATTAAATATTGAATCGGTTTAAATAAATAACTCCTGAATACTTGAATACTTTAAAACAATAGAATTTTTTTGAGCTGCGATCAAATTTATTAAACGGCACACATATAAGATATTTCAAAATAATGAGCCTTAAAAAATATTATTTTTTCTATGAACTATATTAAAGTTGCAATTTTTAGTTTTTCTTAGCTAATATAATCCAAGTTACCTTAGTCCAAAATTTGATAGTTTCCGAGGCGCACGGTGTTGAAGTTACAATGTTATTTTTAGTTTTTGTTCAATAACTTCAATATTAATTGTAGTAAATATATAAAACTTTTTCTGAGTTTTCTGGCATGATAAATTTAAATTTGGAACTGAATTTGCTGTAAATTATTAGAGGGCGCCACCTAAAGTACTCTACATGAATATAAATTGTCATAATTTTTGTGTGTATTGGATTTTTAATAAAAAATTCTTATTCTCGGACGTTTTAAATATCGTTGCAAACAACCGTTTTTTTGGATATCTGGATGTAAAGCTTTCATTACATCTACCTACCTTCATATTTTTTTATATATTTATTTAATTACATATAATTTTTTATTTATAATTATTATTTATTTATATTTTTTATTTATTTTAATGTATTAGTTCGTTTCCTTCTCATCATCAATTTAATTTTTTTTCTTTTCCTATTGGCTTCTACATGCCTGTCGTTGTTGACCCATTTGTCTTTAATTTTTTTCCTGTCATATTGTTTTAATAATTTTTAATTTTACCAAAATTTAATTGCCAACATGAAGGAAATAAATTTACTGTTCATCATTATCATTTATGAAGACTTTGTATCAGATGGATTAGTAAATACGTGATATACGAAGCTCACCTAAACTATACTGTAAGAAAATTTAAACTTATTTTCACTCAGTTTTATTTAATAATGTATCAATTTCCGTCCAAACCCGATTCAGTGAAAATTTTCTCTATTATTAAAATGTAACAGCAAAAGTGAACCACCTAGTATTAACTATTAATTTGTTAGTCTACTATGTTATTTAATGTTACCTATGCCCTTTACAGGTACCAAAAATCCACTTGATATCAAGCTCTCGAAAAGAGTTACTCTTCGTCGACCCATACATCGGTCAAATTTTTTCTTTAAAAATTAATATCTCCAAATCTATAACTCCTGTTTATAGGGAATATTTAATGAAGTGACCGTCAAATTTCACGTAGAAGCCGAAAATGCAATAATATATAGGGTGTCGCATTTAAAATCAGGAAGTTAATGTCGACTTCCGGTATAACCGGAAGTGCTCATAAAGTTATAAATAAATATATTTAGCTGTTTTGACTTTTGATAGGATCAAATTTTCAGATTTATCGGATAACCCTTACAGTACCGAGATAAAAAAATTTCAATTTACAGTTCATATTTATTTTACACCGATAAAATTACATAAATAGGCCACGTAAATTTTGTAAAAAAAAATTCAAAAGTGTTTTTTTTTTTGGTTTTTTAGGGGGTTCACAATTGTGGGTCTTGGGAGTGAACATATAAAAACACAATTGTGAATTTTTTTTATTACTTTGTATGGAATGAAGTAAAACAGTTTTTGTTTTTGGATAAACAAAGAAACACGTTGCATTTAATGCATCGGATTCTTGAACGACTTTCGCACCCTTCTAACCTGCATTTAACCGGATTCTTCATTTCTTCATTGTTTGGCCAATGTTCAAAACCGTCAAAGCGTTTGTCCACACAGGGAAGATTTGAAGGTACTCTTCTCTTTTTTCTTTCATTTCCCTGATTGATGTTTTCATCTTCTATATTTTCTTCTTCATCGGTTTCGTCCAGAACGCGCTTTTTTGTACCTGCAACCAAAAACTCTCCAAGACTAAGCCTGAACTCTAGAAGATCCATAATTTCTTTGCCTCGAAGCTTTTGACTTTGGCAATCCCTTCGGTACTCCATCCAGCTGTTTACTATTACCAAATCAAATAAATGTAATATAGCTTTGACCGTCCACTTTCGGGTTCGAAAAAAGGAACGATAGTACTCCATCATTTGGTCGCACACATCTACACCTCCCATGTGTTCGTTGTAAGATTTAACAACAGCAGGGCATGATATGCCTGAGCGTTTTTTCTCTGTTTTATTCCATCTGCCTACCTCAGTTTCAGGCTCTTTTCCAAAAGCTGTGGATATCATCAATACAGATTTATTGTCTTTCCATTTTGTAATACAAAGTTTATCATCCGTTCTGACGACCACTTCTGACTCTCCCCGATTCATGGCATTATCTTTCTTGAACTCGAAGCCTTTCACCCTGTTGGACATAATAGTAGCAGTTGCATCTATCTTTAAAGACATTAATTTGTCCATCAAAGCAACTGTGGAGAAATATCTGTCAAAATATAAGTAACTATTTTCAGGTAATGTTTCTACCAAGCGCAAAATTACTGACGGGCCTAATCCCAGCTCTCTATTTTTTAGTGGAGTGGTATTACCCTGGTAGATTTCGAAATCCAATACCAGTCCATCCGATGTAGTAACAACAAAATTCTTAAGCCCCACCGGTCTTGGCTTGTTCTTTACAAATTGTCGAACCGGACATCTGCCTAAGAAAGGAATCATTTGTTCGTCAATGGAAAAGACTGTCTTCTCTTTTCTCTCAATGGCTCTGCAGCGATTTCGCACAAGATCGATTACAGGCTGTATTTTCCACAATTTGTTCTTCTTTTGTACATCCTCTGGTACGCGAAGATTGTCCAGAACATGTAAATTTACACGTATCATGTAAAATCTTTGTCGCGTCATAATGCCGTCCATCAATGCGAATTTAAATTTTTCATTCCAATACATATGTATTCGTGGAAAATGAATACATCCCATCAAAGAATTCATGCCAAAAATTTTCTTTATTTCTTGGGGGGTAAAATTCGTTTCTTTTGCATTTTTCTGCAAGAAATATTGAGACGTGAAATATGCAGCGGACTGAAAAGAATCATCATCCAAATATTTAGCAAAATATTCGTTTGGAGTTTTCACATTAGACGGAGTAAAATCTTTTACAGGGATATCTTTGCTTCTGAAGTTTCCACGCTTCCACCGCAACTTCTGTAAATGTATTAGAGACTCCGAGGAATTATCGATTTCATCCGGTCTCTCGGTCGGTGGCTCTTCAGGAAAATTAAACTCCTCTTCTGCTTCGGACCCAAAATCCGACCCAAATTCGTCTAAAAGCTGAAATAATGCCTCCTGATCATCTGCTAAACGGTCCAGATCAATTACGTCATTCTTTCTTCCTGTAATTAAATATTTTATTTAGTTACAAGAATTACAAACGAACCACGTTGACTCCCGTGGCTCACAATTGTGACATACGTTACAAAATCGTTCTTAGAAGCAACAAATTGTAAGACAATTGCAATCTACAAATATAGTATACTTATTTGTTATCTATTGCAGCAATTTAAATATAATTACCTCAAAATTTTCACATAATTTAAAAATAATTAATTACTTACCCGCGCGAGCCATTGCCGAAAACAAACGTTCACTTTCAGGCTCACAACACAACTGCAATACAAAAAAAACAGCCGGTTTGCGGACGGGTAGTCATTAAATGCGTTCTTCACAATCATGTCGTATGGTTCTCAATCCAGTAAAATCACATTTTGATCCTTATAACATGAGAAAATAGGGAAGTCACAATTGTGTTATTGGAGAGCGTAAGGGATATGTACTTTCCGAGATATCGATAGTGACGATTCCTGGTAGGACACCCTTTATAGATTTAATTGCATATAATATAACAATGTCTAAATCACATGTTCTTATTCAATTTAATTTTCAGATAATATGTAAAACATAAAACAATTTTTATTTATGACAAGTTATTTATCTAATATAAACCTCTGGCTGTTTTAAGTCAATGTAGTAATTTAAAAATCCCATTACATACCATAATAAATTAATGTAGAACTTAATATTCATCTTCCACTATACAATCTTACTGGCGGCATCTGATCATTGCCATGGGATAATAATCCAAGAGACTGAACAGTTGCGAATCTATTTTGAGAGAGAATTATAGCACATTGTGTCTTTCTTCAAGAATGTTAATTGGCAATTCCCTTTTAGTCCAGGAGAAAAACACATTAGCATGGCCGTTGCTTGACGTAGTTTGCAATGAAAATATAAGGTTGCGCCAAGAAAAAAAGTTGTGCTATTTGCAGAAAAAATTAAAAACTGCAAAAATACTAAAAAATCACGTGTTTTTTCTAACATTTTCCAATATAACTTCTTAAATATGCAGTTTACAGAAAAAACTATTACTGATGAAATTGTTTGTTATGAAATTTGCTATAAGACAGAATTGTTTTGATACCTGCGCATATCATATTTTTGTTGCTAGATAGCCAAAACAGCGTGAGAAAGTGATGAAAATCGAGGTAATTTTGAAGCGTTCAACTGATAGGTAAGAAATTGTCCAAGTCTACTATAAATGTAGATGTAAGTACTTTAAAGGATTACAAAACGAAATCCCAAAACCCGATGCAATAAATGAAAATAATCAAATTATGCACACATTACGAATTGTGTAGTAGTGAACTCATAATATAGAAAAACAGGATATTAATGAAATACATTCAGTGAAGCAAAGCTTTCCAAACAAAAATTTTATTTAGTTATTAAAAACTGAAAATTATTAAGTTTCGAATTTTTCACTGATGCGTAAATGCAAAACTCGTTGCTTTGAATTTTCAATTTCTATACATTTCTAAAATCCCTTTATCAAATTTTGCAAAGGCATAAAAATATTCGCCAATTCAACATAAAATTGCACTAATCTTCTCACTATGCTTATAGTGTTATCGGTGTTAATTACACTAATTTCCAGTGCACCAGTCTGTTTAATAGAACAAGTTTGCTAAGGAAACACATCATATTATTTATTTACACACTGTAAGAGTAACAGTTTTGTTTTATCATTTGATTGAATCACACGCAGCAACATTTTTGTAATATTTACGATAGAGATCCATTAATGCCAATTCATAATAGTTTTTTTTTCACCAGTAAGAAAAATAATAAACAAACAAACAGAAGATTCAGCGAGTTAGTAAATAGGGACCATTAATTCAATATAATTATCCAAAAAAGTTATAAAACAATTAACCAGGTGAATCCAATCACGCGCAACAACCAATATATACCAAAGTACTAAAAAATATTTAGTTCTCGGAAAGAAACTTGAAAAAAAAAGAACGTTCAAATTGGTCATATAAGTTCCGAGATATAGAGTGTCAAAGTCAACAAGCGCTTGCTGCAAAACTGTACATAATGTAACAACAACAAAAATTGAATTTGGTAGGTTTTTTAAAGAACTTTCCGTATGTGTTTTTATAAATATGACCGCACGTGTGCTTTTTATATGAAAATTCAATGAATATCACCAAACCGACCATTTGAGCCGCAAAACCGGGGGGAGGGGATGAATGATAGAAATTGAAATCGCGCGTGCAAAAAGAACGTGCCCTCTTCGGCGTTCAATATCTCGGCTTCTACGGCTCCGATTTTGATGATTTTTTTAAAATCGATATAGCAAAATGAGAAGAATTCAATTATCAAGATTTCATTGAAATATTATAAAGCCTTATCAGCCTATTACGACTGCTTAAAATTTCATACATTTCATTGTTGTATATTCATGTAAATAATATCGATGACTATTGTTAAGAGGTATTAATTTTAATAACTACTTGGTAATAATGTTTAAAATCTTGAAATTTTTATGTCCTAATGTAATTTATTTATTGTTTACATATAAAATAGAAAAAAATGCAGATACAAATAATTATTATTTGATATTTATAAAACGTATCATCGCATTATTAAAAAATGTATTAAGCTTTTTTATAGCATAGTTGCTGATTTCGCTCTCAAAAATTTCTTCCTTTAGTAAACAATTAAAAATCGCACTTTGCAATTCATTATACAGGCTGTCATGCGGTGACGACCCATTAGAATATTTCGGAGACTACTTCGATTTGAATTTTGAAAATTTTTGACCTGGTGGTTTTGGAGGTTTTATTTAGAGTTTAAATAAAATAATGCCATTGTTGTAGTACTTCCGGTTATACCGGTAGTCGCCACCTATTTGCTTATTATAAATGGAACATCCTGTATATTTTTGTATATTTGAATTCTACGCATATTTTTAGAGGACTTTTATAAAGCTTCCCTATATGTATCTCTAATGGTCTAATGGTCTTCGACCTATTTCAATTTCATATTTATTGTCGAATTTGATTGACCGAACCGCCAAAACTTGGTTTTTCTAAATGGGACACCCTGTATATTTAATAAAAATCTGTTGTAGAAATTTACTCCACATCTATCCATATTACACCTCCCTATACCTATCTTTTAATTTTTCTGTTTTTGACGGATTTTGTGATAAATAAAATGATCCAATTTCTTGCGAGGATGGCTATGAAATTGCTGGCAAATTTAAAAAATCAAATTAACCAACCATAAGTCATTATTTGCTGTTAATTTAACAGTGGTACCTACTTACAATTA
>NW_019416741.1:274985-285269 GCF_000390285.2 Anoplophora glabripennis
GGTAATCTCGATGGAAACACCTATCTAGAATTATTGGAAAGTACAATTGATCCTAGGATAACAGAGATTTTAGAAAGTGACGACAATTTACTAGAAAATGAAATAACCTTCCAACAAGATGGTGCGCCCCCGCACTATGCTGCTGCTGTGCGACAATTTTTGGATGACCATTTCCCGGGGCATTGGATTGGCAGAAGAGGTCCCGTCGAATGGCCACCAAGATCTCCGGATCTGTCCCCTTTGGACTTTTTTCTGTGGGGTCATTTAAAATCACGAGTGTACGCCACTCAGCCGGAAACATTGCAAGTGCTACGTCAGAGAATTGTAGAAGAATGCCGATTAATAACTGCGGATGTCTTTAATAATGTTCGAACAGAATTTGAAAACAGACTGTATTATTGTTTGGAAGTTAACGGGGGTCATTTTGAGCAATTCATCAAATAAATCTGATTTATTATTTGCTTCAGCTTTTTTATTTCATTTCTGACTTTTTTGTAAACTGATAGACACATCAATAACAATTAGGTAATGCGGTCATGTGTAGTAGATGAAAAACTTATTAGTGGTGGGCATTTGTGTAGAAATTACTACGCGTAAGTTGGTTTGTCATCTTTTCGTTTGTAACCAATAATTCTGTCAAATCTCAACCGATTTCTAAAAACGGCACGTCACTGTATTCGCAATGAAAAGGGCTTTAAAATGATGTGCCACAAGTGGGGTAGTTGCATTTGAAATTTGAAAGTTCGGGTTGCTAGGCATTAGGGGGATGAACATATCGAGTTGACTTGACTTTTGAAATATTATTTGGTTTTCCAATTATAGGGGGGGTCAAATTTTCGTTGGGAGACCCTGTATAGAAAATAATGCAGATATAAATAATTATTATTTGTTTACACGTTTTGTAAACATAAATAAATAATTATTTGTATTTATATTTTTATATATACAGGGTAGAAAAGTACCAATGGTCTATCTGAAGTTACGTGAGAGCGATAAAGTAAGCCATAGAATCCATGCGATAGAGAAGAATGGCTATAATGCAGGCGTCTCTTAGTCACTGCCCGTTTCGCCCTTCCACAAATAAGATCTACTTCTTATTTGTGGAAGGGCGAAATGGGCGTTGACTATTAGACGCCTTCATTATAGCCATCCTTGTCTATCACATGGATTTCTATGGCTTACTTTATCGCTCTCACGTAACTTCTGATAGACCATTGGTACTTTCCTACACTGTATATATATATTATATGAATACAATAAATAAATTACATATTAAATAAAAATGTCAAGATTTGATTTAAACATTATTACCACGTAATTGTTAAATCAAATACCTAGTAACAGTGGATTATGTACCTATATCCTACCATCGATATTATATTGTTTACATGAATATACAGTATAACAATAAAATGTGGAAAATTTTTAGTCGTAATAGACCGAAAAGGGCTTTATAATATTTTAATGAAACCTTGGTAATTGAATTCCTCTCATTTTTCTATATCGATTTAAAAAAAAATTATCAAATCGGAGCCCTAGAACCCGAGATACTGAACGCCCGATTTCAATTTCTATAATTCATCCCCTCTTCTCGGCTTAACGATATTCATTGAATTTTCATATAAAAAGCACACGTGCGGTCATATTTATAAAAACACATACGGAAAGTTCTTTAAAAAACCTACCAAATTCAATTTTTGTTGTTGTTACATTATGTATAGTTTTGCAGTAAGCGCTTGTTGACTTTGACACTCTATATCTCGGTACTTATATGACCAATTTGAACGTTCTTTTTATCAAGTTAAGCGTCTTTCGGAGAACTATTTTTTAGTACTTTGGCATATATTCCAACCCGCAAAACCGCTTCACGAAAATATTTGTTTATAAAGTCAAAATTTTTCGAATTTTTAAAATCGCTCCAAAAATTATATAAAAAAAGAAAATTAATATTATAACGATTCTATATGATAGTTAGAGTCCAAGTATGTGTAAAAAAATCAGCGCCAATTAAAATGCCTAACTTTAACCCCGCAAAAAAATAACGACATTTCGCGCTGAAATTTAGTAACAAATTGTCTCATACCAAAACTATCACCGATTTCGATCGGATTTTGGGATTTCGTTTTGTAATCCTTTAAAGTACTTACATCTACATTTATAGTAGAATTGGACAATTTCTTACCTATCAGTTGAACGCTTCAAAATTACCTCAATTTTCATCACTTTCTCACGCTGTTTTGGCTATCTAGCAACAAAAATATGAAATGCGCTGGTATCAAAACAATTTTGTCGTATAGCAAATTTCATAACAAACAATTTCATCAGTAATAGTTTTTTCTGTAAACTGCATATTTAAGAAGTTATATTGGAAAATGTTAGAAAAAACACGTGATTTTTGAGTATTTTTGCAGTTTTTAATTTTTTCTGCAAATAGCACAACTACTAATATCTAATCCACGTCAAGCAACAGCCATATCTCGAAGGTTTTGAGTTTTGAGCTTAATTCTCTTGGACTATTTGGTTGTTGCGTGGATACGCGCGTGATTGGATTCACCTGGTTAATTGTTTTATAACTTTTTTGGATAATGATATTGAATTAATGGTCCCTATTTTACTAACTCGCTAAATCTTCTGTTTGTTTGTTTATTATTTTTCTTACTGGTGAAAAAAAAAACAAACTATTATGAATTGGCATTAATGGATCTCTATCGTAAATATTACAAAAATGTTGCTGCGTGTGATTCAATCAAATGATAAAACAAAACTGTTACTCTTACAGTGTGTAAATAAATAATATGATGTGTTTCCTTAGCAAGTTTAGTTCCTTAGTTTTCTATTAAACAGACTGGTGCACTGGAAATTAGTGTAATTAACACCGATTGCTACCTATAAGCATAGTGAGAAGATAAGTGCAATTTTATGTTGAATTGGTGAATATTTTTATGCCTCTTTGCAAAATTTGATAAAGGGATTTTAGAAATGTATAGAAATTGAAAATTCAAAGCAACGAATTTTACATTTACGCATCAGTGAAAAATTCGAAACTTAATAATTTTCAGTTTTCAATAACTAAATAAAATTTTTGTTTGGAAAGCTTTGCTTCACTGACTATATTTCATTAATATCCCGTTTTTCTATATTATGAGCTCACTACTACACACTTCGTAACGTGTGCATAATTTGATTATTTTCATTTATTGCATTATCTTTATTTCGACACCTATTTTCCATTCGTGTAGTCACAATTTTATTGGTATTAATTAATTGACTGGTTGATGATATATTTTGAATTTAATATATTTTAATCTTTAGTGTATGGTCTGCATACATTTAATCAATGCAGAGTGTGTAACTAAAATATTCGACCGAGTATTAATTGCCGATACTTACACATAATTCGAAGTTGGAAGAAAATTATGTACAACATCGGTAGTTTAATATTTATAGCTTGCGTAGAAGTAAAAAGTTATACACTTCTTTCACCCGATTTAAAACCATTGAATTATTTTAAATGAGGAGTCCTGAAAAGTAAGATTTATTTTTGATATAATGAATGAATTAAAGTACCTAAATAAATTATGAAAATTTACTGATCTACTTCATTGACTGTATTACCAGTATTAGAAAAATTAAAAAGCTCTTGTATTTACCAGTGATCTGTCTGTCTAAATCTAATGAAAAACGTCAGGTCGGAAATTAACTGACTTTCTTCATTAGCTGATATGATGGTATTAATATATTCGTTTACAGTGCCTTTACGCAAAAAAATTGCGAGTGAGATTTTTGACAAACTCTGTTAAATGTTAATTTATTTATTTTTCTAAAATTAGCTTGTGGTTATAAATTATAAATGCTATTATATTTTCCATCAAACATTGATAAAAAACTACACGTTTGACGTTTCTTAGTTTTTCTACCAATATAGATATTTTTGTATCTGTATATGCCCCTTGAAATATTCAAAAACATAAAACAATTTTAAAAATTTCCATAACAATAAGGCCCGGTACTTTGAGTCTCGGTTAAGGCTCGATTAACTAATCAGGCGATTAGACTGTGATTATACTTATATCATTATATGTACAGTCTAATCGCCTGATCAGTTAATCAAGCTTTAACGGAAACTCAAAGTACCGGGCCTTAATGTTTAAATTTACAGGGTGGTCTTTAATTTTGTTCTGCACCTAGAAGTGAACTTTAAAAAAAAATACGTTTTTATTTTTTTATTTATTAATAACAAATAAACCAAAACAAATAGGACACTAATAACACTTTTAATATTAGTTACATAAAAAATGTTATTCAAAAAGGCTAATAAAAGACTGGCACACACAAAAAAACGTCTGTACCCTTGATTTAACATAATAGGCTTTATGTATTTTGACGTGCTGAATCCGAATCTGAAGTCCGTTTAGCCCAAACACCCCTAAAATTTTGAGTAACTGGCAAAAAGTACTGAGAAATCGACGAAAATTACCACAAAAAAATTCGAAAAATTTGTTTTGAAGTGGGTTTCTTATGTATTTTGATGTGCTGAATCCAAATCAGAAGTTTTTTAAATTGCAATCCCTTGTCCCAGATTTTGTAGAAATCGCAAAGTAATAACGGAAAATCACCAAAGATAGCGAAAAATCGCCAAGAAATACGTTTCTGACCTTGATCAACTGTGTTTCTTATGTATTTTCAAACGCTGAATTCAAGTCTGAAGTCTATTAGCTGTATCCCTCCACAGATTTTGTAAAAAACGCAAAAAAATAGTTGAAAATGGCAAATAATCATATTAATGAAAGTGAGAAAATTTAGAAAGAGGTTTTCTAGATTGGTCAAGTGTTCTTTTCATAAATTTTGTCGAGCCGAATTTGAATCTAGTCTGATTCAACCTCATTACCCAAAAATTTTGCAAAAATCGCAAAATATCGCAAAAAGAATGGAAATCCAAATAAATTCCACTGACTCGAACCAGGCTTTCTTTGATGTTGCTCTCACACTTTTCTTTTCTTGTAGCGAAGTCTTTTCTTTTCCTATGCAGCGGGTTTCTCTTCTGTCAGATTGGTTTCTCTCTTTAGTGTCCAACAAAATTCTGCCATATTGATATCCCATCTTCCTTGGAATCGATTCTCCATTTCACTTATACCTTGATGGAATGAATGGATTAAGTAATTCATATCCATAACGGTTATTTTTTGGAATTCACGATTTCCATTTTTTTGCGATATTTTGCGATTTTTGCAAAATTTTTGGGCCCAACAGATTTTAGATTCAAATTCGACTCTACAAAATTTATGAGAAGAACACGATCCAATCAAGAAACCTTTTTCTAAATTTTCTCACTCTAATTAATGTGATTTTTTGCCATTTTCAACTACTTCTTTACGTTTTTTTTGCCAAATCTGAGGGGGAATACAGCTAATAAACTTCAGACCTAAATTCAGCATATCAAAATACATAAGAAACACACTTGATCAAGGTTAAAAACAAATTTTATTAACTTTTTTGCGCTCACTAACGTGATATTGGGCCTATTTTTGGTGATTTTTCGCTTATATGTTGCTTTTTTGCAAAATCTGGGGGATTACAGCTTCAAATATGTCAGATTTGGATTTAGTACGTCAAAATACATAAAAAAGTTCAGAATAAATTTTTTCGATTTTTTTGCGCTCAATAAATGAGTGTTTGTTAATTTAAGACGGCCTGTCTAGAATGGATAGTCGTAGCGTTTTACATGGCGTTCAGTCGCTGCGACTGATCACATTATATATTGTAACCTGAGGGGTTATTTCTTTATGTATCTATCTTTCGTTATGACCAGTATCATAACGAGCTTGGATTTCGCAAGACTATTTAATTCTCGAAAGGGAGTTTATAATTATCATTACGCTTTAATTTAATACGTGGGAACTTAGAAATGTTGTATGTTCAGAGAATGAATTTCAGGCACTTACCCTTTATTGCTTACGTAGACTGTAATCCAGTGGCTGGCTATACAGGGTGACACTGAAGTTGGAAGAAACAAAAAGAAACACCAAAACTTCCAGGAAGGGTTTTAATAACAATGAACAAAGCAAACAAACAAAATGACAACACAACGGCTCGAACAACATTATTAATTAATTAATTTCCACTCGACAGCGTACCGAGATTCAGGGAATGCGCGCTTCATAGCAGAATTTGGAAAAAGTTTATCTATTATTAAATTTAATTAACTAACCCGAGACTCTAATCTAAAACTAGGTCGACTGCTCAATGTGAAATCTAAGGAAGAACTGACATTTTCTCCTAGATCTCTCCTAAATTCCACAATTCGCTTTGACACGCCCATTTCTTGGGTCCAGAAGTTTCGGTTCTTATCTTATTGGCGGGGACGTGAATATCGGGACGCTTGGATATAACTATACTGGGTTAATAATTACGTAATTGACTTGACTTACATTTATATAAGAATTCTGATACTAAACTTACTTACAAGTAACCCTAGCCTTCCTCTAGCGACTCCGTGTAGCAATTACGGGACGGATTAGTCGATCGCATTTAATCTACTCTTATAGCTTCGAAAATCCGTCAAAAAACCAGCTTATTAATATACTTTTCTTTTTCAATTATTATCAATTTAACAATATAATTTAATTCTACTTTGGAACCTCTACGCTCTTCTCGTGGTTTCCCGCGTTATTAAAAATATCGATTTTTACGCTGGCGCCTCCCAGACGCAACAGATGACTGTCACATGGCCCCGATTCTAAGCGAACTTGTTAAAAATATTGGTAAATTTCTCCGAAGGACGACGCCACTTACTTGAAAGCCCTCAACTTTCGATAATTTGTGTTGACTGAAATATTTTAGTTGGCCCATCTGTTCCGAGAACTAATAAATAAATGACTGCGCGTCCCGGCTTTTGTTACAATATCAACTCCTAGTGCTCTGTCTAAAAGACATGTTCTCAAGAGATAGTGTGTGATGTCAAACCGTTTGGAAGAATTGTTAATAAAATTGTGATGTTAGCAAAGCTGCTTATGGAAGAAGCTACAAAATGATGGCATCCTGTTATTATTACTACGGCTCGACATTTGCCTGAGAAGTCAATAGCACCACCAAGAAAATTGAAAATAATTTAAATGTGTTAAATACGAAGTATGAATACCACTCTCACATTTTGTTGCAAGCTTGTTGTAGGTTTCTTGAGTGAAAATAAACCGATTTAGATCAAATTATTTTATTACAACTACCTACGCATCCTTAAAAAATTATCGGTTTTCAATTTATTTTTTAGATATCTACCTCATTTTTAGAGAAAATACAATGAAATTTGATACCTAAAATTTATAAGTCTCTTAGAACAACTTAAACAGGCTTTTGTTTTTTTCGCCCCATTTTTTTTGTTGGTATTTTAAAGAAATTTGAAATGGGAGATTTCTGGTGTAATTGAATATAAATATGAGCTTATTTTTTACCTGCAACATAGAAATCATTAAGAACACCTTAAATAGTCCAGTTATCTGCCATATTTTTTGTTGGTAGAGATTTAGGAAACCACAAATATTCTTTGAAACTTTAAAATTCATCTCACATCAAATTTCATTGAAATAAAAGTTGCCTTAAGAAAAGTAAATAATTTTTAAAGGCCCACTTGATTACTTGATTTAAATCGGTTTATTTCCACCCAAGAAAGTTCATTCGCTTTCAGGCACCCAGTATTGCATGTATAATTAAAATGTAGCGATCTCCTTCAAACGTAGGTATACTTTCCTTAATGAAAAGTGCAGTACATTATGGAAAATAATGTTTTATATCTAGAGATGTAATATTTGTATATTTAAAATACTGATGTGAATTAAATTTCTTTACAGATTCAGCACCAGGATCTACTAATTCTGTAACGACATTTTTACGTCATCAACTATTTGAAAAAACTACAAGTGACTTACATTTTTTTTATACCTATCCAATTTTTTCCTTTAAGTACGACCGCATATTTATTCTTTTATGCGATGAAGGTGACGATAGTATCGAGCGCTTCGAAGTAATAAATACTTAGATACGTGTATCTACTAAAATAATGTAGAATATTCATTGTCGGCCAAAAACGTAATACACGTATTGAACATAAAATTTTAACATTAAAATACACCGCACTGAAGCTGTAACAGTTCTATGCATTTCGTCGTTCTAGAAACAATTTAAAAATGGTCATTTTGAGAAAATGAGCATTTTAAGGATAAAAGTTCTATAAATTTGTTATTAAAGTTATCTTTGAATTCTATTCTATTTTATTATAAAGAAACTTAAAAATTTAAAATTTTAAGTTAAGTAAGTTAAGAGCGACGTTTTGTATTTCAGTATACCTACTTTTTATGTTGAGGGACAGCGCAACAGAATCGTCTCAGAAACACATTTATTTGATTTCTGCCCGATTTGCTGCAAGGGTAGCAGATGTTTATTTGATGAATAGCGACAAACATTTACGTGTTTTTCTATACTACCGCAATACTTGCCGCTACTCACCAAGCAACCACCCTTCGCTACTGTGTTGCCGGAGGTGATATAATTTTATCAGACTTAGCATATTTTGTCACAAAAAACACTTACTACAATCGCAATTTTTTTATAAAATGCAACAAAAGTCGTGTTTTATTTACCTGTGATCTCAATTAATCCCACTTAATTGACCAATCAGCATTCTAATAGCTAAAATTAGCTGGGATTCTAGTAAATAAAAAACAGCTAAAGTAAAAATCTGCAATTCAGTAAGTTTTGGTTCAAAGTTAAGAAACTGTAATTCGACGAGTTTCGAGAAAAAGAACTTACCGAGAAAATATGTTATTTCTAGCTTCTGTGGAGTTTCTCAAGGCTAAATTTAATCAAGACTTATTTAAATGATCGATTTACTCTAGATGCATGTAGTTTAATGTCTAATGATAAATACTAGCAGTAATTGTATTAGTTCTGCAAATTTTCTCCGAACAAAAGTAAAATATAATGTTCCAAAATTACTAAAATGTAATTATTAAAAAAAATTAAAATTAAATTTCAAGTATATTTATACCTACAACTTAATTTTTGTCATTTAGCGTTCAAATAAAAACGTGGTCGAAGTTGGCTCTAACACATTGGACGTAGGGAGTAGCTTATAGCGACCAACTTAACCTCATTTCTCAACGAGCTGTATAGCAGCTGTCAGTTTCAATAACGTTAATGACTATATAACTTTATTTTNATGTTTCTTTGTATCAAATCCAATACTTTCAGCCGCTAAACGTGTCCATTTACTTAGTTGATTAGAGCCTACAGGACAATTTTTATACCATATTTTAGTTTTTTGCCAATCAGTATTAAGTGTTAAAAAAGACAATTGGTTTTAATGTTTGGTGTTCTTTTGCTCAACATTTGCTCCAAGAGACGTACGAGACACTGATCTTCACACTTTTTATTCGGTGTCAACCATTTAGATTCAGATGTGCGTTTTTCGCCACCCTGCGCTGTTTTTGAAAACATGGTATTGTACTCAATACGTCCAGTGGATTCACCATAATGGTTGAATTCTTTTTTGAAATAGTCAACTAAGCAAAATACTGCTTCATTTCCACGCCACGCCAGTTCCACGGCACAAATTTGATAGAATTTTTTTTGCAAACCGTCTGGCGTGTTTTCGTCAAAAGTTGCTATAATTTTGCTAATTTCGTCCGCATTAAAGGCGATTGAGCTTGTTTTTCTGTATTCAGGAATTGCTTGTAACTTCTTCCTTTTAGCTGCCCGCGCCTTTCTTGCATTTTCAAAAATGACGCCCTTGAATGGATTTATTTCTCGGTTATACTCTTCATAAAACTTTTTCTAGACGAGTTTAGCGGTAATATTCCAAATTGTTTTCACAGTCCCTTCTTTGTATTCGGTGCCGTCTGCACGTTTCATGTTGAATGCCCAATCCTTCAAGATACTTGCCAATTGTTCTTCAGAAGTTTGAGCAGAAAGCTTATAATTTCGATGTTCACAAAATTCTGTAAACTGCTTCCAGATATATTTGCGCTTTTTTAAAGTATTTTGAGGAGTTAGATTCTCTATTTGTTGATTGATTTCCAATTCAGAGCTTGAACCGAAGCGTTCCATTTTTTTTGACGTTTATTGACAAATGTTAAAACTATCGTTACCATGACATAGTTCACATTGTTGGAGGAGGCGAAACACCAAAACGGTTATACCACGTCGTCAAGAGTATAATCGCTTATCAATACATAGTAACTACGTAAAATTTGTAATTGCTATTGGCTAAATTTCTAATGAATTATATAATCA
>NW_019416741.1:289655-293172 GCF_000390285.2 Anoplophora glabripennis
CAACAACGCCGGGAAATTGATTTTGAAATTCTATGAAACATTCCTCAATAGAATACTTCCATATTCCATCAATCTTGCGTCCATTTCTAAAGTAGGACTCTATGATAAACACTTTTTGTTCTTGAGAAAACACCATTTTAAACGCTTTTTAAAACGAAAATATTCAAATTGATAGCGGCGATATAGCGCTTTGACAAATGACGTTTAATTTCATTTGCTATACGCTACGCCCTACGTCCAAATTTTCAGTACCAACTTGACCACGTTTTTATTTGAACGCTCGTTACATACAGATGCGTCGTGAATAATGACAATATCTTTAAACAATTTTTTGCAAAATCTTTATAGTTCCTTCTCCTTTAAAAAATGAGGCACTTTTCAAAAGTTGGTACGTTTCTGCTTAATCTAGTACAATTTTTAGCTAAGTTAGTTAGTTAGTTAATTATCTGATAACGCTGCAATTGCTTGCAATATGAACATACTGGAACTGATTTTGTTTTGAAACGCATCGTCTTGTGACGAGTAGTTTCGAGTTGTTTCTTTAGTCAGAGCATCATTATGACAATGGGTGCATTTAGTCTGTTGAAGCAATTAAACTAGGCGTCTATACGTCACGACTATTCGGTCTAGACAGATCGTACTTTTAAAAGTACAATTTTTAGGCGAAAAATATGTCTTGTCGCATTTCGCATACATCACGTTTGTCTTTTCCCGGCAAATATAGAGATTTCCAAAATAAGTTTTATAACACACTTCTATAATGCAATTTCTAATTTGTAAAATGACTTTATTTCGAATTACAACACTAAGTTGTAAAAAAATAAGGACTTTTGATTCATTTGAATTAGTCACCCTGTACATCCGTTCGTGTTTGTTAAACAATATTTACATGGGTTCTTTATTCGTGAGGAAAGGAAGATAATTGGAGAAGCTATATCCTCGGGGGCCGGTCTGCGTTAATTTGAGCTTGAGAAAAATAAAGATTCACGACGAAAGCATATCATAAAACATGTGGTCATGGTTCACAGTGCGTTCAACCCGAAGTGTATAATAAACTTAACGCACCACATGTCATAAATACACTCCGATTTAGAATTGCGAGTACCTTAGACAAGGCGAAAATCTCGCATTCGTGGGAGAAATTTTCCGACTCGATTTTTTTGCATATTCAGATTCGTGAGATGTTCCTTAACATGAATCAAGATGATGCCGGCCGGAAATCTGGTGCCCATTTGTTTAAACAAACTTTTTTTAAAAAATTGTAAAAATTGTTTTTTTCACTCCGGAATTTTTTTTTAGGTTGTTTGGCACATTATAAACCAATAAGTTCCTATGCACTATGCCTCTAAAATTGATAGTTTTAAAGTTATAAACAATTTAAGTTGCTAAAAATGCGAAAAAGACGATTTTCAACGGCCGATTTCCGGGTTAAAAATTGTTATTTTTGATGTTGTCAGGTACCTAAATTAAAGTATAGACATCCCCATACACGATGCTGAAGAGTTTTTGGAACTCGCATTATTCTAAAGCCTTGTTTTTTAATTGTTAATAAAGCGGTATGAGCCGCGCGCACCTCTCTCATACGCGGATTCGCTATTTCGTTTAGCGGCTTCAGCTTATGTTCTCTGAATTTAGCATTCTAAGTACTATTACTACTCATAAAACAATGTAAAAATTGATTATTTACATTTCATAATTCATAATAATTTTATTCAATTAATTCAAAATTGTAAATAGAGTGCAGAAAAAAAGAAAAGGCCAATAGTATCAAATACATTTGATTTTTATTAAAGAACATTTATTTAATTAATACTGCATATTATTATTATCACACATTTATTCAATCATAAAAATTATCACACTGTTCTATGTTACAACCACATAAAGGTACACAAGTGACATAGTTTTTCCTACAAGAACAAGCTTTAGTCTTACAGTTTTTTGTACATTTACATTGTTTAACTAAGTCTTTGGATAATGGATCTTTGGTAATAAATTTAGGTAATAATTCATCTGTTTCATTTTGATAACCAAAAGCTGTGAAATCCAAATATTGATATTGAGAAACAATGGAACTTTTTCATATGTACGTTTGTAAAGAAGCTCATAGCGCATTATTCACAATTAAAAAACAAGGCTTTAAAATAATGAGAGTCACAAAAACTCTTCAGCATCTTGTAGGAGGATGTTTAAACTTTAATTTAGGAACCTGGCAACATAAAACAAACAATTTGTAACCCGGAAATCAGCCGTTGAAAAAATCGTCATTTTCGTATTTTTAGCAACTTAAATTGTTTATAACTTTAAAACTATCAATTTTAGAAGCATAGTGCATAGGAACTTTTTTGTTTATAATGTGCCAAAAAACTTAATGAAGTGAAAAAAACAATTTTTACAACTTGTCTAAAAAAAGTTTGTTTAAACAAATGGGCACCAGATTTCCGGCCGGCATCATCATGTTAAGGAACATCTCACGAATCTGAATATGCAAAAAAATCGAGTCGGAAAATTTCTCCCACGAATGCGAGGTTTTGTGTTTGAATACAGTGCCTTTATAAATGCCCAAGTCTCACGTGACTAGATTTGTTTCGGTGCTCAGTAACTTTATTGATTTTTTTAAGTTGGTGTTTCAGAAATTACCAAGGAAAAACTACCAACTAGGGATTCTAGATGAACTGTCAATCCAGAGGCGGTCGTAAATTTTCGTGTTCTTTATGCCTATTGTTTGCAAAATTAATTTAGCAGTGTTTACCAAAATATCTATGCTTTTCTACAAAATAATCTTTGAAAAAAAATTGTTCTTTTCAGAACTCCAAAAATTCGACGTTTTTCCCGTAAGTTAAAAGAATATTTTAAGGTTATGTTGCGAATTTTTATTTCCTGTAGATTTGTGTAAAAACGCCGTTTACGCCGGAACAAGACATGCTGATGGCACATTTTTGCAGTGGTACACGGAATTTGGTCTTAGGCCGGCCGTCCTTTGGATGCGTTTTTGCTGAAATCAAATTGATTTATCAAATCAGTATATTAATTATTATTAATAATATGGATGATTACACAGCCACATAAAAAAAAAATAAAAGTCGTGATTTGGTATTCCTATGTATTTTTTGAAGCTGAATCCGGATCCGAGGTCAAAAAAATTCGTATACCCCTAAAATTTTTATGTAGAGCCAAAAACATCCCTTAAATAGAGGTAAAGATATGAATATCAATGTCATTGCGGAAAGGCGTATGAATAGGCACTTTGCTCTTATTTTGTATTTTCAACGGCTACCCCGAAGGTGTTGGTACCCCTTCAACACCCATTACTTCTATACTCTTCTGGACAGAGATCTGCGTTATAAGAGCTTCTAGCTTACAAGAGAATGCAATGGAGACATGGTGGAGTGTGAATACAGTAAAAGAACAAACCGTTCACCAAGCAGAACAGCCCTCAACTGCTTTACCCGTACGCGTCTAAGAGGTGGAAACTACTGTAATGAACCGGCATTAATTTTCCGTTTTGTGCAAGGCC
>NW_019416742.1:0-15108 GCF_000390285.2 Anoplophora glabripennis
GATCCGGGAACAGCGTCTCGGGAATGAATCCGCGACGTCTGATCCACCAACAAGAACCGAAGTAAGACGACACGACATCTTCGGGGCGTCGGACTGCAAAAACTTCTCAAGAATTTTATCGGACAATAAGATACTTTCATTTCAAATGTTATTACCAAACCCTCCCAGAAAAATCAGCTTGCTGGATGTCACCAACCATAATGTCGCCAAATCGACATATTTGGGGTGGGGACAAACTCAAAATACCAACATTTTTGTCGGACAAATCTTTTGGGGGGTTTAAAAAAAAATAGGTATATCTTTCATTTAAACTTAAAAAAAAGTGCTGGTCATAACATTCCATGTCTATGCTAGATTGATATGTTTTCCTGAAAATCGCGGGAAAACTTACCACTGTTGAATTTTCCTCATAGTCAAATCTTGGGAGACTCGTCAAACTTAAGCTGCACGCAAAGATACAGCTTGCTGGTAATAATTTTTTTCTTTGTACGTGGGCCCGTGGACTAATAGACCTTATAAACTACTGGACAACCCAACAACCATAGAAAATATAGTACTAACCTATATTTTCTATGCCCAACAACCCAACTGTCATTTTGCGTATATCACAGAGTGTTTATATTCTGTGCCTATATAAACCACATACTTCTATAGTATAGGATAGAAGTATGTGATATAAACGGCAAACGCACAGACGTGTGCGAGACAGCTAGAGCTAGTGCGGGCTTATGCTTCGTTCACAGAACTTCGACTGTAGCGCGCTACATTTAATTCAACCAATCAGCTATACTCGATTCCTTACCCCCTTTTTTCTGTTGAACCGTATTCCCATTTGAAGTTAAAATGGTTTTAACTATATTTATATGCGTGGGGACTACATTGATTATTGATTAGGTTTTCAATTATATTCAGATGAATGGCAGAAAGGACAGCCGACAAATTTCTGATCTACAAAGACTTTATAAAAATAATATAGAGACTAGAAGACAAAAAAATCCATTAAAAATGTGCAGATATATTAATTCTATGAGTAAAACTACACTTATGTTATTTGTTTCCCACAATATTATTATTTTTTTAAAAGTACTTTGTTACTCCAATCCCTTAAAATATTTAAAGTGAAATATTTCGCAGGAAAAACATACAGAATCACTTGTACAGGGGGTACACTATAGTACCACAATTTGGAGGTGTTACGAAATCCCTCGACTATTGCCCGGAGTATAACAAGCCGTTGTATTTGTCTTTCGGCGAATTAAACAACTGGCATGAAGTTGGCAGGGAACTAATGGCAGTAGTAGCCTTCCGGGACATTATCCTAAGGTAAGATTTAAAGAATACATGTAAAATATTTCACAATTGATTAATTTCAGGTTACAAGAGCATTTAACACACAGGGGAATTAGTATCTCGAATGTGCTTCTTAACGATGGACCCCTTGATAGAGATGATATCTCAGTAATAGGCCCAGTAGCTGTTCAGATCGCTATAATACACTTACTCAGTTTACTAGACGTCAAATTCGATGGCAGCTTCGGTTGTTCTTTGGGAGAGCTTGTTTCGGCTTATTGTAATGAGATTTTAACACTGGAGGAAACGATCGATTGCGCTTTTACCGTAAACCAGACACATAATACTTTAGAGACTATCGCAAGAAATAAAGGGCGTCTCAAAAAAAAGGAACGCAGGATTTCACGTGAAGAAAAAAGTTTTTATTAATTAATAAATCGACAAAGATTTTACGTGCTTTTAAAAGGTAGACACTAAATGTGAACGACGATGTCGGACAAATGTCATCCAAATCTATGCCATTAAAATCAGGCCACAAAAAGTTCTATCAGCCTAAAATCCACACCACACTGCCACTCTTAGGGTGTACAGTGGTCGTTCTTGAACGACCTGAGCATTGTCTGCCCCAAATTCGACAGTTTTGCTTGTTCACATAAAATAGAAATTCATCTCATTGTTAAAGATGATTTTCTTAACAAAATCACCGCCCACTTGTTGATTCTCCAACATCCAATCAGCGTATGTCGGGCGCATTAAATTGTTATGTGGTGTTTGAATTTCTAGGTTAGCTGAATCATTAATGGATGCTGATCTTTTGTTAAAATCCGCTGCATTGCGCTTTTTGAAATGTTTAATTGCAGAGACTTTGCACACAGCCCCAGCTACATACTCTCGGTACTTGTAATGAATTTTCACAATCTTCACTCACTCAACATGTGATTCTATTTACTGTAATAAATCACAAGTTGTAATATGTGATCCTGCACAATCCTGCGTTATTTTTGGGACACCCTTTATTTAAGAATCTATATAAGAAAATTCATAATTTTATTACTCGGTGACTAATTGCGTGATTTGTAAACAATACTTCTCTTTAAGGAATATGAAAATTTTATCGGACTGGAAGATGAGTACAACTTAAACGGAGATACAGTCGATACGTGTGAGTAACTTTTTTGTGAGGTATCCGAGTTTCAATAAAATTTTTAGTTTTCTATTTGGGTATTTTGTACATGTCAAAAAAATAAATTATACGAACCCTTTCGGCCAAAAGAAGCAGTAAGTGTCAGTTTTATGGAAATGTTTTTGCCAAACCAGAAATGACATTGAAAAAAATACAAATAGAAAATAAAAAACATACGTCGCTGTGTGCACTTCGCTAGTTATCTTTTGAAAATGAATATATTCTCAAAATTACAATGATCCTACATCCAGAATACTAGAACTTAATGATACGCACATTTGTTACATTAATAACGATTTTCAGGTGAAGCTTCGCTAAAGATCCTATCAAAGGACCATGCTAAATCGAAGAGAGCAAATCATTTCATGAATATTTTAAGGAAAAATCGATATATTGAGGTTGGCACCATCAAACCAAATTCCATAATTTTACAAATAGGTAATGGCACTTTGAATGATAGAGAACATTCTGTAGTTCGTCTTTTTGGAAACGAAAGTAAGGACCACCTTGTGGGATTTTTGACAAGCCTTGGAAGGTACGTGCAAATATTTTGACAGTATGAACTCGATTATCCGAACGTTGAGTGCATTGTTTTGAAATTGGCGACACAGTTTTACAAATAATAATTTATAATTTTTACTATGGTTTTTACTCTTGTAAGAGCATTCATAAATGTTTACAAGCCACATGATAAGTAATTTTGTTTCGAATAGCAATTTTATTTCCTTCATGTTGGTCGTTAAATTTCGGTAAAAAAATTATTGAAATTATTCTGTTTCGCTGGCTGTAATCAGCGTAATTTTTCAGGAGATACTATTCAACCAATCAGCGATCACTATTTAACCCCTGCTTAAATCTAAAAGATTGGTATAGTCTTTCCGAAGTTAGTTGAAAAACGCCTAGCAATAAAATTTAATGAGTTTTATAGGCATCCCTAAAAAAGTTTTCTGCTAAAGGTAAAAATTATAATAATTTGTATATAATGTGTAGAAAATTCCTATTATATGTTCATTTGATCAATAACATATTTCAATTATTTATGTCCTTAAACAATTTTATTGTATTGATGGTAAATTTAGTTTTGTTCCATTTCAAAATGTCTCCAAAATGCCATGTTGCAATAATATTAGTAAACAAAATGTCCCTCTTATTTCTCCCTTGTAATATGAATGATTAATAGAAAGTGCATATAATAAATTAAAATTACCTGAATCATACCAAATTTCGCATTGCTGCACTGCACTGCTAGGCAATTTATCAACCACTTGTCAACAACTGAGATTTATTGCCTACTCGCCTAGTCCGGCTGTGTTATATGCTGTTTGCACGCACGCCCATTCTTCAACTGGGCGTATACATTTCTACCATTTCCACGTTTAGTCCGACCAGACCTGTGTATGGGTATGGCTAAATAAATATGGAAACAAGTTTTTCAAATATTTCAGTGCTGAGTTGCTGCGTCAGCGACCGAACCTGATACATACTGCCAATCTCTTGGTTCTTCAACTGAGATCGGAAAGACTATACTATTGAATCTAACATTCTCTCTGTACATAATATCATAATTTTCAACATTGTAGTTTATACGTAAGCGGTTACAACCCTCAAATCAACCGATTGTACCCCCGAGTAGACTTTCCCGTTAGCAGTGGTACTGCTATGATCTCTCCTTACGTCAGGTGGAAACACAATAGAGAGATATTCGTGCCAAACTTTAGCTTGGACCTGATACGGCAGGCGAAACATGGAATTAAACATTACAGGATTGAAACGAACGACAGTCAGTGGGCATTCGTTGTAAATAATGTGGTAGATGGTAAGCGTGTTTCTAGAAAAATTATGTTTTTTTTTTTCATCTTAAGTTAAACGATAGTTTATTTGAGAACAAAATTGTAATTGATTTTGATGAGGAACGTACTTCAACAGCAAAAATTCAAAGGCGATATTTGAAACTTTATTAGTGGATATTCTTGTAATAAAATAACCAAGCAACTTCAGCTGGGCTTGCAGGTTCCGTGGCCGTTGCACTTGTTGATATGTCTTCTTCAGGGGAACCCCTGAACAGAAGATTAAGTCCTCTGACCGGTGTTTACATTTGTTGTGTACAGGGTGCCTCAAACTTGATAGTATGGGCCTACTTTTAGGATATAAAAAAAATAAAATAAAATTTGGGATACGTGGTGTTAAATAGAATGAGGTAAGCTCCTGTTTCAATCGGTAGTATTATCTTTAGGATTTGACAGAGACGACTAATGACGTCATCAATTAAATTTTTTCCAGAAACATACCCAAATTTCTTTCCTGTTAAAAAGCTCTCTTTTTTCTAATAAACTTTTATTAGAAAAATTAATTCCCGTTTAAAAGTTATAGGCAATATCGCCCTAAAGAGTCTCAAAAGAAATACCACCTAAACATCACATTAGCCGTGGAAGGATCAAGTAGTAGTTGGAAAATAATTGAATATTCGTTGTTTAAAGTGCATAAATATAACAAAATACTTGTCATTACTCTATATGAACGTCAAACGTATAACTTTTGTGCTTACAAAATGTTTTCTCATTCAGAAAAAGTTGATGTTGCTAATTTATGACGAGTCGCAAAAACCTTTGTTGCTGTTATGTCGTATTAAGACTTATGCCTTATGCGTAATCAAGGATCTGACTGTGACTTCAAACTAATCACTGAAATAGCACGAACTAGTGTACAAAATAAATGTAAATAGGTACCGACCAGATAACTTAATCTTCATCAAATAACATCAAAAATTCTAAACCCACTTGACAACCACCTTAGAAATTGTTCAAACAAGCCCCTTTACTTGAACTGTTTATTTCAGGAAAACGTTTGTTCCCCACGACAGGATACCTTTACATGGTATGGGAAACGTTCTCTCTCGTGCACGGGGTACCGCTCAACACTTCTCGCGTCTCGCTGAGGAACTGCCGCTTTCTAAGCACTACAAGAATTCCGAATAAGGACAGTCTGTTTTTTAGGGTCTCTATTCTAATTGGTACTGGCGAATTCGAGGTAATCCACGGCACTTCTGCAGTAGCCACTGGTACAGTTAGTTTCTTATCCGGTAAGGAAACGGAAGTGCGGAATTTGAGATTACCCAGTTCGCTAAAATCCCATGGACTGCCATTGAAGGAGAAAGACGTTTATAAGGAGTTGCGTTTGCGAGGATATAATTATAGGTAAAGGTTTATATAGGGGAGCTCACAATAGCTTTGTTTTTTGGTTCCCATAAAATCTGGTTCCGAACCGTTCTAATCATGCGCAGTCTGAAATATGCGTTTGTGTTTACTTTGAACGGTTCAGAATTTGACAGATGTTTGTTTTGGTTTTATTCGAACTTGATTCGGAACCGTTCTGAATCATCCGAAATATTTCTAGCCCCCTAGCAGGAATTGCTTAGAACTATATTATTTAGCGCATGCGTAGTTATTCCCATTTTCCCAAGCTCCGTTTGTCATTCATAATTTTTTCATTTCCTGTTTTTCATTTTAGAAAGTATCTTTTTATTGGGTTTTATGAGTATATTTTTGTAAAGCGTTCTGGTTTTCAAATAACTCCGGATAGTTCCGAATCATTCAGAATTTTGTCTATTGCGTTTTCTAGTTCTGCGATGATTCTGGATTCAGAAATAAAGAACCAAAACAAAGCTAATAATTCGCCTGCCAAACTTCAACAAACTTCTACTTGGTGAAAATTAACAAACTAGAAGTTAATTCAACTCCTTACCAGTGGCGGCTCGTGAAGGAGGACTCTGGGACTCCGCCCCCCCAGATATTTTCAAACTATAAACTTAAAATAATGTATTTATTTAAATCAATAAGAAATCTAAGCATGCTTCAATATCTCTTGGATGTTAGGTTGGTTGCATAAAGTGCATGTACTCCGTGAACGTAGCTCAGATTAATGCCATCTGCCATCTATGATCGTACCAAAGAGTTATGTTTGACCGCGCGCGCAATCCCCACTCCATCGTCGCGGACCGTGAAATCAGAGTCCATCGTGCAAGCATATTTTTACATATGATTGGACAAATTGGCACGAATGGCACGTGGAGGGGATAGGCGACGATAGGCTCGCGAGCTTTGTTTTGGGACTCCATGAGGCAGTAACCCATATCACTGAACTGTGGTTATACGTGTTTTGTTTTTGCTTTGGCGCTTTTTAAGACATTATATTTTATAAGTTTAAGTTTAAAATGAGGGTTTGTGAAATAAAAAAACTTGTTATTAGTAATTTAAGTTTAGAGGAAAAAGTCGAATTGAAAAATAATGGACGTCCAACGCCAGTGTTGAAGAGCAGAAAGAGTGCAAAAGTGGGCCGGCTTTCGCAAATTTGATAAAAACATTTATGATAAGACCCTGTGGTTGTGACCAAACAAATAGATTTTTTTGTTTTGTATGTTTATTGTTTGGAGGAGGCGAAGAAGACTGGACGAAAACTGGAGTTTCTGACTTGAAACATTTAGAAATTAAAATTAAGAAACATGAAAATTCTCCTAAACACAAAAATAAGTTGGTGAGTTTTTTACTTTTAGGAAGAGTAAATATTGCTTCGTGTTTAAATAGTGCTTATGCAGAACAAATAAATAGTCATAACGAAACAGTTAAGAAAAATCGATTGCTTCTTTCAAAAATTATAAATATCTTAAAACTATATGGTACATGTAACCTTCCTCTTCGTGGACATAATAAAAAAAGTAACTCGGTAAACAACGAGGTATTTTTAGAACTGATAGACTATACTTAGTGCAAAAATTGATCCCGTTTTAGATAAACATCTTAGTGATGCCCATGTTTTTAAAGGAACTTCAAAAACTATACAGAATTAACTATTACAGTAATCTACATAATTACATCCTAACTGGGTTGGTTGATCGATTATCCACTTCAGCCCCCACACGTTGGAATTTTATTTCTCGCATTGTATCTAAGTAGCTACTTTACACACTGACAGTATTCATTTAGGGGTACTTGCAAAACACAATGACCTTCAAATTCCTTAAAATTTTTCGCCAGCGGCGCTAAGCGGGGTGCTCCCGCCCCCCACACCCCCCGTAGCTCTTATGATGTACGTCCTCTTCAAAATGCGCCCCTCCTGTATTCAAACCCACGGGCCGCCACTGCTCCTTACTATTATAGGGTGTTTTACTTTTTATCTTGGTAATTTTCAGAAGCGATGAAAAATAATGTGGCTTTGTTTAATAAAACTATACCCCGGAAATATCGCGTTTTACAATTAGATATAAGACGCCAAATTTGAATTTGGTTTTTTATTTTTTACATTATCGCCGTCTTCTTTCTCTCTAGCCATGACAAAATTTAGACTAACGTTAACGTGCTTGATTTAAACATAATTTCATCGACAAGTGGATTTTATTATAGTGACAGCTGTATATAATATATTTATCCACAATCACCTTATAATCGGACTTTTATCCGCACATATGAACCATCCTAAGTGATACTTTATCCACTAGTGGAACAGAGTAACTTTATTTCACTGGTAGAATAATGAAAAAATAATAAACGTATTTAATGTATTTACTTATTAACATTAACATTTACGTTTATAATAATAGACATTTCTTTTTTTTTGTTTTATCACATTTAACTTCCTTTCCGTTAATAACAACCCTTGTAGCATTGTAGCCATCATTTTCGGAACGCATAACATCTGCCAAAGTTTGTGAAGAATTTGCACAAGTTACGGATGTCTCTTCTTGTAAGAAACAGCTATATTTTCCTTGGATTTTCCTTGCAATATCAAGTTTGTTAGATATAGACTACTCAAATAACTTTCTGCCACAGAGGAGCTCATCCATCCAACATGTCGTTTGATGGTTGTAAAATCAGCATCTTTATTGGCCAATAAAGTACGCCTCATATGCCTCTGGATTTTCTATATTAGGAATGAAGCAACTGTTGAGGGTACCTTCGCCAAGTATTGATTCTTCTTCTATAATTGTATAAGCTGTTAGATTCCAATAAAAGATAAACAGTTCTTCCAAGAATGGTTGAGGTTGATTGATGTTAATTACCGACTTACTGCTTTATATCGTTTACTTGTGTTTTTTCGTCGGAATAAAAAAAACGATAATTTATTTTATTGTAACAACTTTATTATTTTTATTATCTACAAATTCCTGTTTTATCTACATGGAGAATTTAGCTATATTTTATAGTACATCTTCATATTGTTACTTATATCTAATTGAAAGTAGTACAAAAACATAAGAAATAAAATTAATTCTACCATAAGCACCTCGATTTCAAAAGTGAAAATAAATCGAGGAGCCTGTTAGATTCCAAAAACATTTTTATCTACTTCATGTTTCAAATCTCCCGCGTTTAACAAATAGTTCTCGGCGCAACCGCTTGGAGCGCTGTTTATGTTTAATTCTTAGAACTATAAGACACATTGTTTCTGTGATCTGTGTAAGACACCCATTTATAGTGATTTGGTTTTTCTACTTTTATTTATAGCAGTTTATTTAGTTTTTATTGATGTTTATCATTAATTGTATTAAATTAATTCTTACTTATAGAAGAAGAAAGTGCATACCTAACACATTTTTTTTAAACAACAAACAATAAGGGCAATAATTTTATTTTATAATAAAATTGTTGTTTTATACATCCGTTTTTAAACAATATGAACAAACCTGCGAGCTGGGCGATAAAATCGCAAAGGAATACGCTCGGCATACAATCGCGATGTTTTGGCAGCATTTTGACGACACTCCCCGTATATACTAAATAAATTTACTGTTATAAATATGAACCGTTATATACACCAATAGAAATACAGTATAAGACACTATGATAAAATAACTGATTCCTAAATGTTTTTTGGACTTCCAGATCTATTACTATTACTAAAGTTTGAATGTTATATAAAGCTTTTCAAGATGGGTATTCGAATGGCTTCAAATGGCTTTGACCTCATTCTCAAAATTTAAAAAAATGTTCCCTGAAAAGTATTCTTACATTATTGAGTTAAAAGGAAAATCTCAACCTAAACAACACCCTAGATGGTGATGAGAGAAAAATATAATTAAGTATGTTGTTATAGTGAAGAATTTCGGGCGATTGAAGAAACTGACCTCAGTGCCTCCAAAGCTTATATCAAGTGGCATAAAAACTGGACAGCTTTTATGGATAACATGCTCCAACTGAAGACTTTGCAGAGCGACAGTAGATTGTTGCAAGTGCCGATATTTATCTCTGAACTGAATATAGTGGCTGATGTGCATTTTGAGCTGGTCAAAGAAACTTGTAGAGATTCAGATACAACGCTTCCTAGTTTGCCAGTTTACAGCGACAGTACCACAGGAAAAATAAGGTAGAGATAGTTTAGTGAAAAGTAATTTATGCTCTTTTTCTGTCATCAAACAACGTAAGAAATTATTAAATTATGTTAAAATAGCCTTAAAGTTATAATCGATTCCTCACATTATTTAATAATGAGACTACACATTTTCGTCCAAAAATTTTGAAAAACAAATGAAATACGACTAAAAAAGAAATAGCATAAAATCGGTTTCCTTCGAATATCTTCCGAACTATTCGGAACTTTCTAAAATGGAATCCGTGATCAGTATGAAATTCTGTACATTTTTGGTCATTTAACCATTTCTGTATCTCTTAAAATAAGAAAGATACCTGTGTTGGACAATTAAAAAATTGTAACCCTGTATAGAATCCATCATTTAACACTTTTTAAGCCTGTATCCTATTATTTTTAAGACATCGTAATAGTATAAATATCAATTTGTAGATCTTTTCAAGGACTTTTAAAGTAACTGTTTAAATTTCAAAGAACAATTGACACAAAATAACAGTTGTTAAAAATTTATTTTTTCCAAACGAATTTATCGCAAAATTTTGAGAATTTGATATTTAATTTCGATTTATTTGAAAAGGCATAAATTAGCGACATATGAAGAAATAACAAAATCTTAACAAGACATAAATAATGTACTTTAGAAAACAGTTTCAAGAAATACTGGATTCACGTATTTGTTCACTTAACTTTTGAGTTTTTATTCTAATTTTAGTTTTGTTAAGATTTGTTTATTTTATAGTGTATTAAGCAAATGTTTCAAATAAGACTACAAAAAAATTTAAAAAAGCGGCCTCTAGAAAATTTTATTCGAAAATATTGATTCCTTATTTTTCAGATTTATGAGTTTTTTGAAAATTTTCGAAAAAACAATGATAAGTTTTCTAGCCTGAAAGTTGTACATCATTGGGCTCGAAAGAATATAAAGAAAACGATGGCGTGAAAATAATAATAGGTTTTTATTTTAAATTAATGAAACTGATGATGGTTGCTGAAAGGTGAAACGTCACAATAAAAATCGGTTTCCATATTTGAATAGACAAGCAAAAATGGCCTGAAGAAAATGCTTTTGCTCATATAGCCTTTCAAATAAATTCGAAAAATTTTTCGAGAAGTCTAAACTGATGACGTAATACCCATCGCGGAAATTGTACAGGGGCTTAATTTTTGAAAGTGTGTCAAGAGAAAATTACGTCATTTTCTCTTGACACAGATAATGTGATTTTTGAAATTTTCTTGTGGAATATTTTCTTTAGATATCAAGAGAAATAATTCCACAGGGTTTTGTCGGGAGAATTGGCGTTTTCTCCTAATAGTTTGAATCCGAATGTCATCTCATGCTCATGCGCGTCACTTGATTCATTCGCTGTTCGAAGGTGCGTAATCATTTGAAATTTGAAATTTGTAATAGATCCAAATAATTTATTATTAAATCTAAATATAATGAATAATTTGCAAGCTGCAGAAATTGTAAACCATCAGCAATATCTGACCATTGTTCTTGGGCCTTTTTGTGAGTAAAAGTAGAAGAAAACTTTGATTTTAAAAAGTTCTTCGTTGTTTCTATTTCTAAGCATATTAATTTCTTTTTTGTGCTTTCGACGTGAACTAACGTTTCATCATAATTATAATAATATTAAATTTTTTGTGTTTTCAAATATACTTTATTCAAATTGAAGTTATATTAAATTATTACGAATATCATGGTCATGGAGATATCTAGTATCCCTGACGAATATAATGACATTTACAAAACAAACTTCAAAATCAAATCAAGTGACTAAACATCAGGGTAGCCAATAATGACACTGAAATATTGAAGAAAACTCTGCCCGCTGATTGGTCAGTTGCAGATATATCCTCGATATACGGCATAAATTAAATTCTCTAGAGAATGGCATTCCCACATACTTCTATCGGATAGAAGTATGTGGGCATTCCTTCAACGTTCAAAAATAAGTATTTAAGTTTTTAAGAGAAATTTGTCAGGTGAATTTTTTCTCTGGGGAATCTGTTCTCCTGTTTTCAAAAATCAAGCCCCTGAATGAATTGCAAAGAGGTTATAGCACAGCTTAATGATATACAGCTCGAAGAGTCCGTGTCGGCGCCTTTGATGTGGCGGTCGAGAACCAAGCGAGACGGAATCGTGCTAACTCTCTCTGATTAAGCGGAATAGTCCGGGCTGGATTAAAAGAATTTTTATTATTGAAATAAAATATTTAGTTTCTATCTGACAGTACCGTAGTAGGTAATTTTAATAATATGAAATTTGAATGAATATTACGTGGTATGACATTAAAAGTAGAAAATGGGTATTTTAGATACCTACGTAATAGGTTTTGTACTTGGAGTTAATACGGATTATTACGAAGAAAACTTGAAGAGTAATTAAAATTCCTTGTTGTAAGCTCATGTTTACTGACCTAATCCTTAGAGAAGAAAATGGTTAAAAACGCGTTTTTTTTTTCAAACAAAAAATCGTTAATATCTCGAAAACGGTAGATTTTAGAGAAAAGTTGCATAGGAACTCTTTTGTTCAAGATACCCCAAGAAGCCTACAAAAATGTATTTCAAGTGAAAAAATCGAAAATTATGAACTTGTTTAAAAAAAAAATTGTTTAAACAATTTTTTACCACTAGTAACGTTTGACAACATGCGGATATGTTTCAAGGGTCATTTTTTTAGTAAGATTATGAAAAAAATATCGAATGTCTGGCATTTGCAATTGTCCAAATAAGGTATCTTCATTTTCATTATTATATAAAATAAAAATAAATCAACGAAATTATACCCACGCCTATGATTGCAATACTTACTACCCGTTGCCCGTTACTCGCCTGAACGAACGCCAAAGCCGTCTTTTCCGCTGGAAGGCGGGGCATAAACGCTGCGCGACGAAATCGATCGATCGAATCGGTTATAGTTCATTCTATTTTTACTTATTGTGCTAATGGCTTTTAAGTGATTGTTTTGGTGCATGCCGTCTGACATTACATTTTAAGCAAAACCCATTGATACATTTTGCGAGAGTGAATTAATGAAAAGTTTTTCCCATAAGATACATATTTTATTACTGATAAAATTATCTTAAAACGATCCTTTTTTTTTTATCAACAGATGTGGAGGTATAGCCATCACTGGAGTTATAACCAATTCAGTACCAAGGGAAAAACATTTAAATGAACCCGTACTAGAAAGCATACAGTTCCTTCCGAATTCTACGAATCTAGACTTACACAACTCTGTCCGAGTTAACACCCACATAATATTAGAGAACACATTAGTGCAGGAACTTAAAGTCGTGGAACTTATAGACGATTTTTCAGACGACGATGCAGAACTTTTATCGCCAATAATAAAGTTAGTTTTACAGGATGAACCCTTAGTGCAACCGTTGATTAAAATCCTGAGTACGAAAAACCTCGACATAGAAGTTGAGGTGACAAACAATAAATTAGGAAAGGAGAGCAATTGCCAGCTTGTGATTGCTTCGAAAGTTGTTACCAGACCGGAGGTCAGTATGCGAACGTACAACGAATGTTACATACTTCACGGATGTAGTCTAGATCCCAAATGGAGTCGATTTAACTAAACTTGCTTATAAGAAAAATGTCGCAAAAAAGTTACAGGGTGTTAAAGTTTCATTCTTTATTTCTTGTTTTCTCCTTAACTGAGAACCCAGTTTGCTGTTGCTTTGTTTCTTTTCATGAAGTATGCAGTGATTATGTTCCTATTAGGTTAAATCATACAGGGCGTTCGTTTTACTACAACCCTTTGCGAATATTCTTCTGTAACTTTTTTGTATGTTTAAATTTTTACATGCAACTTTCAGATATAGGAAGAGAATTTTATTTCACACAAAAAATGCGTACCTATCGAAAATCGAAGTTATGCTCGGTTATGAGGATATTGCAGAAAATATTTATTAACACATACCTCACATTTTTTGGAAATAACTACGTATCCATAACAAATTCACAATTTCGATAAGTCACTGTCAAATTTATGTTTTACAAAAGTTTGTTTCTGAAAATGCCTCGTCACAATGAGTTTACAAATTATAGAAACTAAGCAACAGCAAATTCTGCTAAAATCGCTTAACTGGGTACTAAGTTAAGGAGAAAACAAGAAATAAAAAAGAAACAAACACCCTGTAACTTTTTTGCGACTTTTTCCGTTTAAACAAGTTCGGTTAAATCGGGTGTCGACAGTTTTTTAATATACAATGATGCATATGTTTTTGTTTTCACCAAAAACCGAAATTATCCACATTTAGTAAATTTTCTGAATATGTCAACAACTGTTATGTCTAGAATAAGTTAAGTAACTGCAACAGTTTCTACAGTGTAGGAAAGATATAACCTTCAAAGTATGTGTCATATCTAAATGTCATTGCTCCACTCAGCCTACATAATCCGGGCGAATTAGACCAAAAACATGCCTTTGTTTCAAAAATGGGGCCTAACTCGAATTTTGTGGACTTAAAATGAAATAAGAAATACACAGAATAAAAGCCCAATTTTGTGTATCTGTAGAGGTCGAGCGACATATTGTTTATAACAAAATAAATAAAAAAATAATTGCTCTTTTTTCAGATTTTCGCTTATATCTCCGAAAATAAGCCTCTAATCGACATGAGGTATACTTGTCGATTTTGCTCCTGAGGAAATTTTCTACATGAATAGGGTTTTGCAAAAGCTTGCAATTTTTTTTATATTTGCAAAATTAGCGGCGAAGAAAAAAATGGGCAAGATTTTCAGCATTAAATAAAAATAATGAAATTGACTGAAATTGGACGAAACTGCAGGAAAATATAACTGTTGGGGTACTCAACAAATACTCGCAATCCGGACCCCCAATTTCAAAATGGCGGCCGTTTACAAAATTATAAAGTCGAAACACGAGCGCGTATATCTTCTGCCCAAATCAAGATATCGAAATTCAGCAAAAAATAATCGAAAGGTAATTATAACGAGCGTTCAAATAAAAATGTGGTCGAAGTTGGCTCTGACACATTGGACGTAGGGAGTAGCTTATAGCGACCAACTTAACCTCATTTCTCAACGAGCTGTATAGCAGCTGTCAGTTTCAATAACGTTAATGACTATATAACTTTATTTTAAAGAATAATCGTGATAACAATAACAAACAATTAAAGGAGCTGCGGAAAGTGTCCCCCTCCTTGTTATAACAATAAATTAAAGCAGCTGCTGAAAGTGTCCCCCTCCTTGTTCCAAGCACTTTTCACACCTGTTCCTCAAAGAATTAAAGACATTTT
>NW_019416742.1:16465-48931 GCF_000390285.2 Anoplophora glabripennis
AAACACAATTTATAAAGTAGAAGACTTCCTTTATACGCTGATTTTTTTTTAAACGATTTGACCAAGAAATGACCAAGTAAACGTTCGTTAAAGGCAGCATGATCCGCGCGGCTGATTGTTAGCGGTAGCCAGGAGAAGCGAGCGCTGTGACGTCATAGTGCCCTTGCTGTGCTCGGCTTCGCAAAATTCTTACTTAACAAATGGATTGTGGCACATAGAAAGCAACGACGGAGATGCTTTTTCTTTAAATCAACTTATTTTTTCCGCTCTTTCAATGCAAAAATCTGTGAAAGTAATCGCCACACCCCGAAAAATACATATTTATTGACTTTTCACGTTTTCTTTTGTAATTATGCTTTCGATATTTGACAAGGTCTTTTTACGTATTTAAAACCAAAAGTCAATTATTTCTTTGAAAAAGTGAGCAGTACTCTATTTGTGTGCTCTGAAAAGGTCGGCGTATAAAATATTATCTTAAAATTAACTGTTAGGTAAATTGTGTCTAGAATATTATTGAATGTTCCAATATTAACATTACATGTTACAGGAACGAAATCGATAAGTATACCTCATGTCGATTAGAGGCTTAATTTCGGAGATGGAAGCGATAAACTGAAAAAAAGCAATTATTATTTTTTCTTTTGTTATCAACGATATGACGCTCGACCTCTACAAACACACAAATTTAGGATTTTATTCTGTGTATTTTTTACTTAATTTTAAGCCAATGAAATTCGAGTTAGGCCCGATTTTTGAAAAAAAAAAAACCTAATTCGCCGGGATTAACAGGCATAAACGTTACTAAAATATTAGTTAAAAGTCTCTACAATGTTTTTCATAGGCGATAAACATGAACAACTATAAAAATTAATACTTAGTGTCATCCACCGACAGCCATTTTGACTCCAAAGTAGTGTAACAATCAAAAAGAATACTGACTAATAATAGCATGTGGATAGACAAACCTTACCCAATGTATGTAAAACAAATGTATGTTTTCAAATAATTAAATTTGCTGTTTTGTAAAATATACTCAAAAAATAATGATTAATTTTTTTCACTAATCTAATAGATTTGAAATATTTTTTAAAATCATTTCAAGTCTCTAAATAAAAAGTATTTGTTACAGTATCTTTAATATCACAAATTAATAGATCTGATGTGATATGACAACAAGGCGCCAGCAAAGACGAGCAAAGTGTTGCCTGGTTATTAAGTTGAAAAAAATGCAATTTTCATGTATTCTGTGCACAAAATTTCGTATCACTATCTCCGTCTATCTCCAAATTTATCTCATCACTTTAAAGCTTTGCCAGATATTTTACCGACCTTGCTGATGGTATCTCTCATAATAACCAAGATCCCCATACAACAGCTAGAAAAACAATCACCCGAGGATGTTCTAAAAACAAATATTACACCAATTTTTTCTTTTTAGGTTCTGAGAGAGGCATTTGCTGCATTAAAAGAGGACGGTTTTATTATGTCCCGCGAAAATCACAGTTGTGAGGTTAGAAGCGATCTGTATCCAGACATCACGATCGTAACTGTACACAGAACTACACTCGAGACTATACTCCTCGTTCGGAAACGAACACCTCAGCAGAAAGCAAATTATATTAAACTAGACTCTTCAGAAGATTTTTCTTGGGTGCCAAAGGTACAAATCGAGTTGAATAGGAGCCCTGAGGAGCAGCTGGTGCTCTATTCGGAAGATTCTACAAGCGGAATTCTAGGCATGGTGAAGTGTTTGCGGCGCGAACCGAGAATAAAAAATATCAGATGTGTCTTCGTTATGAACGACGATGCCAAGTTTAATCCCAACTCTACGATTTACAGGGAACAGTTGAGGAAGAATTTGGCCGTTAACGTATACAAAAATGGAGAGTGGGGCACCTTGAGGCATCTGCCGTTGGAAGATTTGAAAATTGTGGAAAGCGAACAATGTTTTGTAAATATTACTAACAGAGGTGTTAAGTGGACCGAAGGCCCACTTAGACATGACGCGGTACCGGATGCAGGGAAAGAATTGATATATGTAAGTCGTTTTTCATAAAATAATTCTCAGCGAAATTCATAGGTCTGGGAATATTGGTTCTGTTGTAATATTGGTTCTTATTTACCAGGTGCTGCCACTATACGTCACTAAATTATTCTGTTAATATATTTATTTCTATTTTTATATTACCCAGGGTTGACGTTCGATCGCACCGAGGGTTGACGTTCGATCGCACCGAGGGTTGACGTTCGATCGCACCGAGGGTTGACGTTCGATCGCACCGAGGGTTGACGTTCGATCGCACCCACGTCAGCGTCTGTAGACTTTGCTTTAGTGTGGCTGGGTTCCTCGTCATAGTTTTCTGACATCTTAAAATTATGATATCCTTCTGAATTAACTATTTTAATAATGTACAGGGTGTTATCTCTTATTAGGTCCGAATGGAAAGTGTGGTGAATTGTCGACAATAATAAAGGTCATGTCTTGCATTTATCATTTAAATTATCCTAGTTTAGGACTTCCAAATTTTAAAGTTCTAGTCTTAATTAATAGACTAAAATTTTATCCAAGCACCAGTATCGCCCGTCTTTGATTCTGGTTCATAGTATTAAGATAATTCAGACAAATTCAAAAATGTTTTCTAAAAAGCAACTACTACAAAGAGATCTTTGTTTGGGTAAAAAATCTATTAGCAAATCCGACCAAAAGAAATTGATTTAAAATATTTTCAAGTTTGTAACTGCATCGCTAGGGGGCGCAACTGCTATAGTCTTACAGAAAGTTGTTGTTTTTTCGAAATTTCGCTTATATAACCTAAATTGAAAATACACTTTTTACATACACTTTTAAACCCTTCACAAGTTTTGTATGATTTTTTTTTTGTTATTACCCAACGCCAGTATAAATGACGCCATTTTTAAATTGTCATAACTTCTAAATGCCTTTTCATAGATAAATCGCTTCATTAATATTTTTGTACTTATTTATTTACACTCTGTATACATATTTTATGTAATATATAAAATAAAATGTTATATATAAAAATTACCAACAATTTTTTTCAGGTGTACTATTCATCCCTAAATTTCAGAGACGTTAGGAATACCCATGGAAAAATTAATTCAGATGTAAAGTTAGAACAAGAATGTGTCTTGGGAGTTGCATTTTCTGGCAGAGATAAGAGGTTAGTTTGCCTTCAATTCGCCTACTAATCAGTAGGTGCTATAAAAGCATAATTTTTGTCACCAACTTTCAGCTACAGATGCGACATTTTTGTTTGATCTAGCTAGGCAAGCGTTGTTTCCTTTTCTCACATTCTGAACTGTGCTGGAATACACATTTTTTTTTTGTTAAATCAACAATTAGTAGAGTAGAGTAGTAGTGGGTTGCATATAAACTTTAACCTTGAGCTGTCCAATAGCATTGCAACATTTTTGAGGCGGTAAAACGTCATCGGTATTATAATTTCATTTCCACCATTAACTCAATATTAGTTACTTGAATTATTAGTCATTTTAATCATTTTCGCGTGAGTAGATATTTCTAAACAATACAGTTGAACATTGTTAGAGTTTAGAATATGTAAAAAATAACTAAAAAACACAATTCGATGTGCAACTTGTGATTAAGAATATTAGTAAACGCTGTTTTAATATAACTCATCAGTTTTCTTCTATAGTGGCACCCGAGTGATGGGTTGGTCCAAGGCAGAAGCCCCTAGTAATCTATTATTGGTCGAAAGAAGTTTCATTTATCAAATACCGGATGATTGGACTCTGGATGAGGCTGCCACGGTTCCCTCAGCCTATATGACAGCGATTTATGCTCTAATTATGGTAATGTTAACGTCAGTATAAACAAAAAATATATATAGGGCTGGAAAATCCACATGGTCCATCTGCCTTTACTTGAGAGCGACAAAGTAAAGTAAAGAAATCCGTGCGATAGACAAGGATGGCTATGATGAAGACGTTTCATAACCTGAATAGTCACCGCCCGTTTCGGGTTAGAAATGGGACTGACTATTCAGATTATGAAACGTCTTCAATGTAACCATCTTTGTCTATCACACGGATTTCTATGACTTACTTTATCGGTCTCCGAACCTGTCTATGGTTACTTTTCAAGCTTCTGTGACCGTTGTCAATTTTTGGGCTGGTTGAGATGTTTTAGACTTCTTGACGTTTCGAGAGACATATCGCACACACCTTCAGAAAAAAACTAACACTAGAGGCTAAGTCCTCTGGCGAGAGCTGAATCTCGAAAATTCAAGAACTAATTCAGAAAATGGTTCAACCAGTGACAGCTAACATGGAAATCTGCAAACCAAGATAAATTCTTTGTGTTCTATTTCCAATCTGTTATTTTTTAGCGTGGCAATATGAAAAGCGGAGAAAGCATCTTGATCCACGACGGCACTGTCAGTTTGGGTCAAGCTGCGATATATATTGCTCTGCACTACGGATGCAAAGTATTTACGACAGTGGGCACCAAAACTCAGCACGACTTCATAAAGAAGATGTACCCCCAATTAAAAGGTTTACATTTTTACAAAATAAATAGCAGAGTCTACAGTTTGTCCCCGGATGGGGTACCGCAAAAGTTTTTTTTGATAAAAAGTTTTGCTTATCAAGTCAAAAATTTCAAAACGTGAAATTTTCCTTAAGGAAAGTATAGTGGTTTGGTCTTCAAGTGAGGAGAAAAACTCTAAGTAGCATGGAAAACTTTTATTCTACTAATTTCGCTGGTAACACGAGACACAACCGAGCAGGAACTAGGCTTCAAGACTTCTCGTTCGTGCCTCGAAATGTTTTCGGTTTTTATCCTTGTCCCCTATCCTAATTAACACTTATCCGGGTCATTACCTACTCGGTTTGTGCTTATGTACCCTAATAAACAACAACTGATATTTATGTTTACAGCCTACTTATTCTAATCTCATTTACTAAATACATTTATTTGGGATAATCTCGGATAATTCAAAGTATAATTTACATGGCTCGTAAATTCCCAGAAAGCAAAATATATTTATTGGTGCAGGTACTAAATGTAATTGTAGAGTACCGCTAAAAAAGTGCCTTTAATTTTTGTTTTCGTTAAAAACTGTAATTAACAAAGTTGTTCGAGAATTCAAGAAATGCTGGGTTTGGTCAGAATAGAACAATAATACATTTTCCAAATAAGAAGACGTGATTTTTAACTATCTTGAAGTAGACAGAAATTGTAAAAAATAAGTAAACTTTGATTTGATTACTGCCCATGGCTTAGATAAGCCAAGCTTTTATATCAAGAATAACTTTTTTGTCTAAAAATCAATAATAAAAAAGTGCGGGCTACCGGGGACACACTGTATATGTCTCTTTTCCAGATGAAAATATCGGCAATTCTCACGATGCGACCTTTGAGCAGATGATTTATAAAGGAACAAATGGCAGAGGCATCGACTTGGTTTTGAACTTTTTAACTGAGGAAAAACTAGTAGCTTCGCTGAGATGCCTCGCCAAGGGGGGAAGGTTTTTGCAAGTAGGAAATCCCGACTCGACAAACACCAACCGTCTTAACCTGCTGCTCTTCGAGAAACAAGCTAGTTTTCACGGGATCGCTTTGGACGAAACATTCAGTCAATTAATATGCTGCGAAATTAGAAAGTTACTGAAAGCATTAATAAGGGAAGGAGCCGTTAAACCTTTGAACGGGCGTACCTTCAAATATGATGATGTTGAGCAAGCTTTTGAGTTTATGACTACTCGTAGTAACATCGGGAAAGTGCTTGTCATGATGCGAGAGCCCGAGGAGCAGCTAGTTGTCGCACCTTCTTTGCAGAAGTTGAGTGATACAGCGAGGTACGTAAGCATGAAAGATCTTTTACAATCCCACCTGTCAGGTTGGCAACCTAACCCGCATATGCAGGGTGTTAATGAACTTATGTCAAATATTTTTGCCACATGTCCGTTATGGCAAAGTGAGGTAAATACATGGATTTGTGTTGAGTTAAATGTAATTTTAAAATCTGACTTACCTCAACATTGCAAGGAGCCACCTTTTGAAAACTGCTGATTTTCATAGAAGATGTTCAATGTACCCACCATTTGCTTGCACACAAGCTTCAGCGCGACGTATCCAATTCGATCACACGCGTTGCAACGTTGCCGCGTCCTCTCGAATCGTATTAAAAGCATCGGCAATACGATGTCGCAGTTGGTCGCTGTCACGAAGTTCCGTGGAATCACAACACTTTTCTCATATCCACACAAAAAGAAGTCTAAAGGGGTGAGGTCCAGGGACCGGGGGGCATCTAACTAGGCTGCCTTTTCCAGCGATCGGGAAAAGGAATGTTTAGAAAGTCGCGCAATCTCAAAAAAATGTGAGCGGAGCCTCTATCATCCAGTAACCACATATTTTGCTGAACATTTAATGGCATGTCTTCCAATAACTCCGGCAAGCGATTGTGCAAAAAATCTAGATATGAAGTACCGTCTAAGCGTCTAGGCAATTCAAAAGGTCCTATTAAACTGTCATTAACGATACCGGTCCACCTGTTCATTTCGACTGAAATATGCTTCATCTGTAACAAGTATTTGCACTGTAAATTGAGGATTTCTTGCATGTTCCTGAAGCAACCATTCGCAAAAACCTCGACGTAGTATAAAATCCTCAGGAGTAAGAGCTTGAACACGTTGAATATGAAGTGGCTCGACATTTAAGATTCTTAGTGGTCGCTCTGGGCTACCGTCGCGGGGGCACCTCGTTCAGGATATCTTGCACGGTACACTTGACAAGCTCTGTGGGTATTTTCGTTTGCTTTGCCATAAATTAAGAGCTTATCATAATATTCGCGATTGCTAAATAAATGCGCCATTTTCAAAAGAAAACTTGGAAATACGGCTATTAAATGTATTCTCGAAAAACAGCACAGCAATCACTACAACAATGTATTACAAACTGACTTTCGATTACAGTCCGGCTTCATAAGAAACCTACAAAGTCGTAAAAACTGTTACAGAATGTTTTGTAAGTACTAGCCGTGATAAAATACATGTATTTCAGCAGTTCCAAAACAGTTTTAAATACATTTTTAATTTTTTCTCTATGACCTTAAACTTCCGATACAAGTTTGTGACATCAGTTAACTCAGTTTTTGCTCCTTTTTCACCCCCTTTAAATTTCTGACATAAGTTTATTTTAACACCCTGCATTTTTCGTGTCGATTTTTATTAGTGTTCTTGTGACGCGGTTCGTAATAGAGTCGTAATCGGTTCAATTTAAAAGTTTTCAGTGATCAATCAGCTACGTATCCCCAAAATAGCTCTATGTGATACATTTCCAGGTACTATTGCGATCCCAAGAGGGTTTATATGATCGTTGGCGGTTTGGGAGGATTCGGTCTTGAACTGGCAGACTGGTTAGTCCTCCGGGGAGCTAGAAAGCTAGTGCTGACCTCTAGAAAAGGAATAACTACTGGATATCAACGGTATAGAATCAAGTAAGAACCTGTATTAAACATTTAAATTTGCCAAAGCGAGCAAATGATAACAGATATGTTATGTAGGCTATGGCAATCTTATGGAACTGTGGTGAAAATATCAACCATTCCCGTAACAAGTAGAGATGGTTGCAAGCAATCGATCGAGGAAGCTTTAGAATTGGGTACCCTCGCTGCTGTTTTTAATTTGGCCGTGGTGCTCGCCGATGCGATTTTCGAAAATCAAACCACTCAGTCATTTGCTGCTACTTTTGAGCCAAAAGCCGTTGCTACAAAGCACTTGGATGACCTTACCAGGACAATGTGTGCAGATTTACGGTAAGTCCAAAGAGGTCCGAGAATTGTAGGTAGGTCAAACACATTTGTAGATTTAAGAAAATGACTCTCCATTTCTGATAGCATTATTGTGGAGTCGGTAGATGATGATTGCTTGGTTACAGAAGCAGGCATTGAATCAAATATATAAATGTTGATCAGTATAGGTTACAAAAACGGGAAGCGTGACATTTTTAAGAAAAAGTGGAATCGTGATTAGTAGATAATAGTGAGTGGTAGCTAGTGAACAAGCTAGCGATATAATCAAAACACCTCGAAGTACCCTCAGAAAAAAAATGTTGCCCATATTGTTCCATATCGGTCACTTGTTGCAATATCCCCACCACCGGAATAGCGAATCTGAACGGCCGAGTTCGTTTCCGTGGTTTCCATGGAATGCGACACTCAAGAGCAGTGGTCGCCAACCCGTCGATCGCGAACTACCTGTAGCTCGTAAAGGAAATTCTGGTAGCTCGTATCTCGCAAAACATTTTTAAAATACAGGGTGTCCAGTAAGTACCTCCTAATCTCTCGGGAGTGTATAGGGGAGGTCAAAATAAAACTAGTCCTTCCTATAATTTTTTTTCCTAATGTGCCCCCTAAAGGAGTTATGGGGGGTCAAAGGGGTACCTAGAAATTAACGTTTAGGGTTATAACTTTGAAACCACCCTGTATATTTTAATAAAATTTTCGTACGTTGTATTACACATGGAGCTCTACGATTTGATGCTAAAATCAACTTTTTGCTATTATCAGGTGTCCAGAAACGGACTGGCCCTATCACAATTTTTCTCAAAATTTTGACAGAAGTAATTTTATCAAACTGAAAATATTATTATTAGATACTCTGAAGGTTTTTCTTTAAAAATGGTACTCTTTATTTATTTCGAAAAAATGAACGGTTTGCGAGATAAATCGGTTTTGAAAAAAATTGGTAACAAATACAACAATTAAAATTTATTTTTTTTACATATTATTTCATGCATTTAATTTCTTTAACTTTATCAAGTCCAGAAATCTTTGAACGGGTTGGCTATACTTTATGAGCAAGTAGTGACCAATTAAAAATAACATTTGAAAAATAACTTACTTACAAGACATGCAACAAAGAACATTCAACAATGAACAAAGGTACCTAAATGTTACTTCGGTAGATGTTCAAAATGAGCACCCCGTACTTCAATGCACTTTCTAATCCTACGAATGTTTTCCCGGTGCACTTGAAATAATATTCCGTGATTATTGCGGAGATGGTCACAGTTCTGTGTTAGCCTCAGCAGAAGTTCCTCTCTACTATTTACGGGTGTTGAATAAACGTTATTTTTTAAATGACCCCACAGAAAAAAGTCTAATGGGTTTAGGTCGGGCGACCTAGGTGGCCATAATACAGGTCCGCCTCGACCTATCCATCGATCACCAAAAACATTCGTCAGATGTTGACGTACTAAACGATCAAAGTGGGGTGGTGCACCGTCATGCATGTACCACATTTCAGTTCTTATTTGAAGGGGCACTTCTTCTAACAAAATATTTAGATTTTCCTCTAAAAATTGCAAATAAAGAGCACCATTAAGTCTTTGCTCCAGAATAAATGGACCAATCAAATGATTCCCGATAATGCCAGCCCACACATTCACCATAAACCTTTGTTGGTAGCGAGTTTGAACTAAAGCGTGAGGGTTTTCTTCATCCCAGACATGTAGATTATGCGAATTAATTATGCCGTCTCTTGTAAAACCTGCTTCATCGGTGAACAAAATAGATGTACCAAAATTATGATTCCGAATATGATGCTGTAAAAACCAATTGGCGTATTGAAGTCTTTTTGGATAATCATCTGGAGACATAGCATGTACTTTTTGGATGTGGTACGGGTAAAGCAATTGTTCTTTCAGAGTTTCATGTACAGCCCATTTTGTAACATTGTTTTGCGCCGCAAGCTTCCTTATGCTATTTGAAGGATTATTAGCAACGTCTTCCAATATTTGTTCCTCTACATGAGGGTCTCGTACTCTCCTCGGGGCTCCTGCTCCACCACGGCGTGGCAAAAAGCTTCCTAAATAAAGGATTCGGAAGAAATTAGTTTCACTAACGTTTTTCACTATTTTTTTTTACCTGTTTCTCTTAAACTACGATCAACTCTTTCAAAAGTTTTTGGACTCGGCAAATGTCGACCCGGAAACCTTTCCTCATAAAGTCTTCTTGCCTCCACGGAGTTGCATAATGCTTCCCCATAAATTAGGTGCATATCAGCATATTCTGCACAGGAATATTCTTCCATTTTTAAATGTTATTTCTAACGGCTTAAAACGAATACCACAATAAAATTGAATTTTTATTCTGTCACGCGCCTTTGACAAGTACTTTAAAATCAACAGGGTCTAACAACGAAAACAATAGAAAAGAACTCCATGGAGACAAGAGCAATAATAATTTGTAGATGTATTTTGGTCATAGATGTTGATTTTACAAGAAACGGCATTATTCATTCCCTTAATTCACCACCAGTAAATGTTTATGGTGAATCTGTAGGCTGGCACTAGCGGGAATGATTTTATTGTAAAAAAATAAATTTTAATTGTTGTTGTATTTGTTACCAATTTTTTTCAAAACCGATTTATCTCGCAAACCGTTCATTTTTTCGAAATAAATAAAGAGTACCATTTTTAAAGAAAAACCTTCAGAGTATCTAATAATAATATTTTCAGTTTGATAAAATTACTTCTGTCAAAATTTTGAGAAAAATTGTGATAGGGCCAGTCCGTTTCTGGACACCTGATAATAGCAAAAAGTTGATTTTAGCATCAAATCGTAGAGCTCCATGTGTAATACAACGTACGAAAATTTTATTAAAATATACAGGGTGGTTTCAAAGTTATAACCCTAAACGTTAATTTCTAGGTACCCCTTTGACCCCCCATAACTCCGTTAGGGGGCACATTAGGAAAAAAAATTATAGGAAGGACTAGTTTTATTTTGACCTCCCCTATACACTCCCGAGAGATTAGGAGGTACTTACCGGACACTCTGTATAAAAGGTTTACATTCCCTAAATTGCGCAAATTCTCATAATAAACGCGAGCGGCGGCAACACTGCGGTAAACGATATGTAGCCGACGCGACGTCACCCCGCTAGAATCGACTAGAATCGATCAGCGCGACAACGCGCTTGGGTTCGGGAACGATCTGGCTTGCTTTGAACGGTATAAATACGTAAGGTGCGGCGGCCAGGCGCAGTTTAAAACTGAACGACACAAAATTTAGCGGCTTGGTTAGCGTTGGCCCGCAAGTAGTAGTAAGAAAGTGAAAACATACCATTTCCATTCGGAATGGGAAGAACAATATTTTTTCACAGAAGTTCAAGGCAAAAATGTGTGTTTGTTATGTAATACTTCTGTCTCCGTTGCTAAAAAAGGAAATATTGAGAGGCATCATAAAACTGTACATTCAAATTTTGAGAAATCATTCCCATTACATTCTGCCGCCAGAAAGGAAAAACTGAAACAATTAAAAAACCAGATAATTAGACAACAATCAGTATTTTTAAGAACAGTCGACAAAAATAAGGCCGCAACTGAAGCGTCATACCGTGTGTCCCAGATAATTGCACGGTAGAAGAAACCTTATGAAGACGGGGAAATGATAAAACAGGCGTTTTTAGAAGCTGCAGATTAATTATTTGCCAACTTTAGAAATAAAGACGAGATAGTGTCTTCAATACGGTCTCTGCAACTTTCTGCTAATACAGTGATGAGACGAGTAGAAGTAATGAGTAATGATATTTTTTTTACAGTTGAAAAGTGACTTGTATAATTGTGTTTAGTTAATTAAGTAATTAAGTTAATTAAAAACAAATACCGCAATCGACTTACAGATGAATGAGTCTGAGTGTCAGCCCTCTCATTGAACATGAATTAAAATAGTGCATTATTCTTTTTGTTACTTTTATAGTGTTTTAGTTCCATAAATCAAATCGTATCGTAACCGTAAATAGCATAAAAGTTTTGTTTATTTTTTGAGCAGTATGTACTCGTACTAAAATAATATTAGTTTATTTTTATTATTTTATGTTAATAAACGAAAAAAATGTGTGTGGAATACAACTGTGCATTATTTCATTTCGGTTGGCTTACGTCTCTTACAGATAGGTAGCTCACTATCTATTCCAAAACTATCGAAGTAGCTCAACACATTAAAAAGGTTGGCGACCACTGCTCAAGAGTGCCGATGAGCTTCAAAAAGGGTGACATATTGGAAAGATTCTAATTTTTTCAATTTATATTTAAACCAATAATCCTGTTCTGTTTTCCGAAGTGTTTAATGATAAAATAATTAACATCACTTCAATATTCTGGATGCCATCTGCTGGCCAATACTAAAATTATGTTGAAACGAGAGTGTTTTGTTTATATCCTAAGATTATGAAGAGGTTTTTATTTTTTAAGGGAATTAGTTAATTCTAAATGTTTATTATTCTCAGAAAAGCTTATTTGACTGGTTGACAGACTATTTGACATGACAAAAATTAATAATTCAGAGCCTGTAACTTCTGACAAAAATCAAAATACCGATTTATGCATTTCGCGGTCTTAGAATTAGCTCCGCTATATGCTTCCATTGCTGAATTTGAATATAATGATACTGAACACCTATTGAAAAAGTACTTGGTATATAACAATTTACACATTCTCTATAAACGATCAAGTTTAAAAAAAAAGGTTACCGCTACAGCCAGAACTGACAGGTCAGTGGATATCAGAGTCGAATCAGAGTGTTATATTTGGCCGCTAATATCCTTAGGATAAATAACCTCGCATGGAGCGGGGTCTAGCGGGACTATCGCTTTTTACCCAGTTCTATTCTCGTTTTCGCCTTTTTTTATAGGAAATTTTACCTAGCTTAACTTTACAATTCCGTTAGCTAATTTCTATAAACAGTCCCTGTTATTAAACAATTCTTGTGTAGTAATGCTCCCTTATCGTTAAACCGATTTTACAGGGAATTTGTCGTTTTTTCATCTGTTTGTTGCGGACGAGGCAACGCGGGGCAATCGAATTACGGAATGGCCAACTCTGTGATGGAACGAATTTGTGACAATAGGAAGCAAGATGGATTTCCTGCCCTAGCAATAGAATGGGGTGCCATCGGGGAGGTATGTATAAAAATTTATTAACCCTGAAAGTTTATAAAAACAAAATTGTATAAACCTGACATCCCAGTACCTACTTTGCGTGTGCGTAAAGTACCAAGTTAATATTCGCAAGAATAGCGAGAATTAGAGTCCCTCGATTAATCAAAGACCATAACCTATCGTTCCCATGTGGCAATTTGATAGTTTATGTTTAACTTTGCGTTTTAATTATTATCTATTTTTTTTTGTTAGATGTTATTTATATCGAAAGGCGAAATGGATTAATTTAATATCTGTAATTATTATTTGTGTCATTTTTTGTTACTTGTTTATTTTAATTGGATATTTTTGTCACACTAGCCAACAACAAATATCTCTATAATGAAACCTTGGATCAACTTTGCTTCTAAATTCTGTCAATGTCAACTGTCAAAACAAGCCCATTATAAACACAAGTGACAACTAATAAGTGATCTAACAATGCTAGATGAGATCAGTTCAAATCAAATACTTAATATATCTTAGAGCATATACTACATGGAGGCAGCATGCTTACGGCGACATTGTAGACGAATGACAGAGAGAGAAAGACGTATCTTTCTCTCTCGTGCAGGCATGTTATTGGCAACTCCTTTGCTCTCTAGCTGTAGTATATGCTCAACAATCTCCCTTTCTCTCTACAGCATCTACGCTTTTTATAGTCCAATTAACTAAGCCTTTAAATCGAAATTTTGTCAACTTGGCTGAATTTTTGATATGAGTTAGTTTAAGGTATATTATAACAATAAGTGAGAGTAATTTTTTGTTCAACCCCCGGCCAAGGGTGGAAAAAGATAAAACAAAGGGCTTTTTCAAGATAACTCAAAAAGGGTAAGAGCTAGAAAAAAAAGTTTTTCATGAAAGTTGTAAAGCAGACAATTCTACATAAAAATGGTCTCTTAGCTTTTTCTTGTACTATTAAAATTAACAGAGTTAGGGAGGCTAGAAGTTAAGGGAAGATTTCAGAAATTTAATTTTGTTAAATCATTAAAATTAACGATTAAAAATTTGATTTTTTGTTATAACTTTCTTATTAAAAATTAAAAAATATATCTATTTCTCTGAAAAGAAAAGTTACATATTTTAGAGCAGATTGAAAAAAAAAATTACAAAATTCAATCATTTTTCTGTTTGTTATGATTTTTTTTAAATTTCTGAAATCTTCCCTTAACTTCTAGCCTCCCTAACTCTGTTAATTGTAATAGTACAAGAAAAAGTTAAGAGGCCATTTTTATGTAGAATTGTCTGCTTTACAACTTTCATGAAAAACTTTTTTTTCTAGCTCTTACCCTTTTTGAGTTATCTTGAAAAAGCCCTTTGTTTTATCTTTTTCCACCCTTGGCCGGGGGTTGAACAAAAAATTACTCTCACTTATTGTTATAATATACCTTAAACTAACTCATATCAAAAATTCAGCCAAGTTGGCAAAATTTCGATTTAAAGGCTTAGTTAATTGGACTATTAACGTGGTGCTTCCTCTATGTAGTAAAGTATATGCTGTAAGTGACATATAATAATGCCAAAGAATTAATGGTAATTATTTAATTTAGTGGCACCACCTCCAATTTTCACAAAATTTTGTCTACCCCCCTATTTTCGATGGTGCTGAACACGAATCTGAAGTTTTTTTGAGCGGTCGCACCCAGTTTTTGAGAGAAAAATTTTTCAAAATTCTATCCTGAATATTTCAGATAACACTACGTAGAACTCTATATATTTTATGTAGCTTTCAGAACATTGTAATAAACAATGAACATTGTTTAAGAAACGCATTTTCCCAAATTTGAACTAAAAAAATATGTATTTAATAAATACAATTATAGTAACATAACATTTATGTGGGATGAACAGAGTTGAATGAGAGTGGGGGAACTCAATGTTGTCATCACGAATTACAAATGGCGGATTCAAACTACAAAATTTTTATTTATTAGATACATATCTTTTTACTTGAAATTTACGAAAATGTGTTTCGTGAACTGTGTTAATTGTTCATAACAGATGTTCTGGAAAGCTACATAAAATGTACAGAGTTGTACGTAGTGTTATCTGAAATATCCAGGTTAGAATTTTAAAAAATTTTTTTCTCGAAAACTAGGTTCGACCGCACAAAAAAACTACAGAGTCGTGTTAAGCACCATCGAAAAAATAGGGGGGTAGACAAAATTTCGTGAAAATTGGAGGTGGTGCCACTAAAGTAAATAATTACCGAATTAATAATTTTCATATTAACTTCAGACCGGCATAGCCGCTGAAAATGAAGAACTAGTGGTGACCGGAAGCATGCAGCAATCGATTTTCAGTTGTCTAGATGTTCTGGATGTGTTACTCACACAAAAAGATGCTTCTGTTGTATCCAGTTTGGTGGTGGCGGAGAAACATAGGTTGCAGTCATCGGATAATGTCGTGGAAGCAGTCGTTAACATTATTGGTAATAACTAGAGATTGGTTTTCTTGTATGTAATTTTATTCAGACAAAAAGTGTCTCAACCGTTGCCCTTTACATATTATAAGAATATATATGTAAGTATTTGCATAATAGTTTGAAACAAAAAAGGGCAGCATCTATTTTCCTATATATCCGCAAAAGTTAACAAAATTGTAATTTCTAACTCATAAGGAAAACGATTGTAGAAAATAATTAACATTTGTCCTAAGTGTTCCACGGTTAATCGTGTCTGGCAATCGATAGGTAAATACCCATTCTAAAAACGAAAATGACTGTTCAACATTTACTCAGATCACAGGCGCATATCTAAAATAGTCGAAATTTTTTAATAGATATCTACTATTTTTTAGGTAGCGAAGTTTCAACTACTTTACATTTTAGTAATCCCACTATATCCGCATACAATAACATGTACATTTCTGCCTCTGATTTGAAGCTTCGCATCGATCAATTTATTCGATATGGCACCCTAATGCTTGCACTGTCGGCCTATCGTGCTGGTGTGTATAGAAGTATTATTGGCGTTCGTGAAGATAAAGTGCTATTCTTAAATTTTAATTTTGCTTTAAAAGTTAACTTATCAAAATCAAGTTTAAAAATTTTTTTTTCACTTTCTCCTTATGCGAAAGACAACGTATTTCAAGGACAAATTTTTCAGATCTAAAAGATCAAATAAGATGCCGATCGACCACTCCAAGTTTTTTTTTAGATTCTTATCTATTATCGTCTTCTAGGTCTAAAAGATGCAAAATGTGTTAGCCCCTATTCAACTTTGGCAGAACTCGGCTTGGATTCCATGATAGCCGTAGAAATTAAGTTAATGTTAGAGAGACTTTTCCAAATATTAGTCTCTACAACAGATTTGAGAACGATGACTCTGGCAAGGTAACTCATTTGTGTACTTATGCTTTTATAATAACAGACCAGCGTCTGATAGATCGCCGCACTTGTGCTTTGCTAGTGTTGTGCCCTGTTGCAGTGTGTCTCCACGCGTGGCAGCACACACTACGCGATTTTTGACAAATTGCTTCAATTGTTTAGATCACTATACTGAGGTCTATGATATTCTAATACCTACTTTAGATGTCAAAAAAATTTTAAAAGCAGTATAAAATCGTTTACAAAATATTTTAAAGAATGGTAAATCGTATATCTGAAAAACATGTGGCTTATTTTTCCGAAAATGAAAAAGTTTTAAAACCTTGTTATGGCCCGAATTAATTTAATGAAATTTTCACAGTAATTAATATAGATTGAAGATGGATTTTATTGTCCCAATACAATGTTAATATCATAAGGATTTAGAAGACCAAGTTAAATATAATAAGGGTCCCAAATAAGATCCCTGATCCGAACACCAGAATGATAAGAAATTTCACTTGACAGGAAGTATACTTGTTCAATTTTTCTCCAAAAATGTGTAGAATTTGTAAACTAAAAATAAAAACTTTTTGACTTTACTACATCTTCATTTTGTATAAATATCAGTCTCATATTGCAGTTTTTTTTTTAGTTTAAAAGAGATTGAAGAAGGAAAACACCAATTGTGCCTGGATACCTTGGAAAAATAAAAAAATAATCGAATGAAGCATTCGTTGAGAAGATATGTTTAAGTAAAAAATACATATATACCCAATATTGCAATGTATAATTACATGTACACTTATAAATTATTAAAGTCCTGTTTAAATCTATAAAAATAATATTATTCTCTATTACATTTCTTATATATTTGTTTGCAAAATAAATGTGAAATAACGACAATAATTAATATAACAATAATGTAACAGTAGTTATAATTTTTTTTATCGAATTTCGCTTTTCGCACGTTTTAATTTTTTTTTACGTACCACAGAATGCGAAATTTGATTGCTTTTGCTGCAAGGAAACATGGCGCTCCCAGTCATCGAAACCACCCATGATCTGGAGGCGGCAATCCTCTCCCTTGAGACTGACATTAAAAACGCCCTGACTCAGACTACGACGGAGACTATTGTCCCCCGACTGACAAACCCCCGGGGCACCCTCCCCGATGACATAAAAAACTTAATACGTGACAGACGACGTGCGAAACGGCTTGCCACCCGCACCCGACTCCCCCGACACAGACATGACTTAAACGTACTTAACAGACGGGTGAAGGCGGCTCTGGATGAACTGGCCCAGGATAACTGGGCTAGGCACCTGGAGTCGCTGGATCCACAAGACAACAGCCTCTGGAAAACGCAGAGGGCCCTGCGACAGACCGCTCGCCGTAAAATTCCTCCAATCCACGGTAGTGTGGGGGTGGTTTACACGAACCAGGAAAAGGCCGAGGCTTTCGCCGATAGCCTGGAACTGCAGTGTAGACTGCCTCAGCTGCCCGACGAAGACGAGGAATTCGAGATAGTGGCTGAGCGCGCGGCCCGACGCGTCGACAGAGAGCCAGACAATGACATAATCCCCCCCGCAACACCTGACGAACTAAGACTGACAATACGCAGACTTAAAAACAGAAAAGCCCCCGGACCCGACAATATACATAACACGACACTTAAACGACTACCACACAAGGGCCTCATGGCCCTACTAAACATAACAAACGCGACACTCAGACTAAGACACTTCCCTACCCGCTGGAAAACAGCAAACATAATCCTTATCCCAAAACCCAACAAAGATCACACCATCCCATCCAACTACCGGCCCATTAGCCTGCTCCCGGCTATGAGCAAAGTGGTAGAAAAAATTATCCTAACCCGTCTAAGAACCCACTCCCAAGAACTGCAAGTCATTCCAGACGAGCAGTTCGCCTTCCGACCCAATCACTCCACTGAACTCCAAATCCTTCGCCTTACCGAGCACATCACGGCGGCCTTCAACAGGGGACAGTACACTGGTGCTGTCTTCCTGGACGTCGCAAAGGCCTTCGATACGGTTTGGCATGAAGGCCTACTGATGAAAATGCTCACCAACCAATATCCCATATCCTTTACCAAACTCATAAAATCCTACCTACACCACCGAAAATTCCGCATCCAAATCCAAGATTCCCTTTCCACCACCCGTCCCATGGAGGCCGGTGTCCCCCAGGGCACCGTCCTGTCCCCACACCTATACACCATTTACAACTCCGACATCCCACATCCCCCCAACACCAACATATACTTATACGCCGACGACCTGACAATCACATCCCAATCCGTAGATCCTAGATATTCCGTCTACCTCCTCCAAAGCTCCTTAGACCAACTTGAAACCTGGTGCAACAGGTGGAAAGTCAAAATTAATCCCAACAAAAGTTCGGCTATCCTTTTTACCAAACGAAAAATCCCACAAAACCTTGACAGACTGACACTATCCCAGGAACCCATCTCCTGGAATCGACAAACACGATACCTGGGCGTGACGATGGACCAGCGTCTCACGTGGAAACCGCACATCGTGGAGACGGTGGCGCGAGCGAAGACCACCAGGGCTAGGCTCTATCCCTTACTCAAAGGTGGAAACACCCTCAGTTTAAGGAATAAGCGAACGCTTATCAAGGTGGTACTTCAACCGCAGCTAACCTACGCCTCCACGGCGTGGGGTCACGCGGCAAAAAGCCACTTAAAGTCATTACAGGCTGTGGAAAACATAGCCCTCCGCACGGCCACCGACGCGCCCTGGTACGTAAGAAACACTGACATATTACGAGACTTACAATACACAAACGCTACACAGACAATAAGACAAAACGCGGAGAAACGATTTGACGTAGCCGCTAGACATGACAATCCCCTCCTCAGGCAAGCCGTTGACTACGTACCCGACGTGACCGACAAACACAAAAGACCTAGACACCAACTTTTTGACCCTGGGTGACCACCCCAATGACCCCCCCCCTGCCCGCTAACCTTTTCTGTTTCAGAGACAGCCAGGATCAAGAAACGAAGACAACGACACACACACACACACACACACACACCCCCCATACCCTCCTTAACCCTCCCCTCCCGCGCTAGCCTAAGGGCCACCTTAGCAAAGCGCATCCCAGGCTGCATAGCCGCACTACCCTACCCAACCATACCACACATAAACATGACACTACCCCCGGGGTTTACACAGACGAGCCGGCGAAGCAAGAAGAGCGCCAGAAGAAAGGGCCCTAGCCGGCGGGGCCCAGCCAGGACAAAAGGAGGTCCCACAAAGCGCCTACACCGGCCGCATTTGCGGTCGGGGTAGACGACGGATGGGGCCCACCTACGAAGGCTGTCCAGGCCTACACGAGATGAGGCAGGATAAAGAGGGATAATCCCCCTCGATCCCAAATCATTGAGGCCAATTTCTAGCCATAGAATAATGGCGCGATTGCTTTTGCGACATCGTTAGAGAATTAAATTTTATTCCCAATTTTTTGCTACAAACTTGGATATTTCAAGAAGTTTTTATATTAAATCTTGTTTAAAAATTATCGTTTTTACCCAAAAAACCCCAAAACAAATAATATGTACATTTTACCTACTTTCTTTTGGGTGCCGTTTTTGAACCTAAACTCGTTATGATCTCAAAATCATGTTCGTAGTTGTTTTCTTGTTTCCGGATCCTGTCAAATTATATGATCAGGATCGGCAATCCCCTTTCCCCTATGAATCAAACTTTTTTTTGTAATTTTCTTTCTTTTTTTCTAAGACGGCAGTTACTGTTTTTATTTTAATTGTGAACAAATCAAAATCAAATGTCAAGAGTAAACAAAATCCTGTTATTTTCTAAACTGGATTCATGGATTTAGTTCATATTTGTCTGATCTTGATTCAGTGATCATGATTCAAAGCTGACAGTAAAAGAAAAAGGCTTGGCCGTGTTCTTTTATTCATTTCGATATGATGGATTCCGTAGAACCAATGAAAGATTAGAATTTTTTAAACAGGCCAATAGTAATACGTCGATGGAATTCATCACATTAAAACGAGGAATAAAAGAACACGGCCCTTTTGTAATATCAATAGCGGCAAAAACTAATTTCTACTATTGCACTGAAAATCTTTTGTCAATTTTCCCTTATCAGTTCGTGCTCCTTGTCTAATCTCCCTGTGGGTAACCCACATACTTCTATCACATAGAAGTATGTGGGGTAACCTTGCCAATTTCAAACAGACATATTCTGTAACTGTAAATAAGTTTCATTTTTCGTTTGTGATTGAGTTGTGCCGTGCTTATGCTTTCTCTACACAGTTATTGTTTGTAATTAATTGTTCAGAATCGAATTCTGCTTGGGCATAAACAATTGGTTGAACTTTATAAATCTAATATAGGATATAGGTCAGTGGGTCAATGCTAGTGTCTAAAATAGGGGAAGAAGAGGAGATTGTCAAAAGTTTGACGTTTGTAGTAATTGGAATTGGATAGAAAAATGTTTTCTTTTAAAGAAAATTTATAAATTAAAATAGGAATAGTTCAAATCTAATTCTAACATGGATTCTGATGAACACTCTACTCCGTCTCCTCCGCCACCCACAGAACCAGCTCCTAAACTACCTCCACCTTTGCCAGCTGTAAGTTTTTCTGTAATGCACAATTTATTGATTTTTCTTTATTTGTCATTGCTTCATACGCTAATAGATAGTGCGAAACATTTATAATCAGTGATCAAAATTATAGTGATCGTTCAAATTGGAATTAAAAGGTAGAAAAAAGCGTATATGCACACTGTGTCTAAATTGAGGTTAGTTTTTGAAAATACAATTTTTTGTATCTTTGTAACGTGTGATATAAACTTTGCCACGGTGCTTTCATAGAGACCCTCGAAACCGACGTCACAACCCAAACCAGAGGATCACTTTGATGCGGACCCAGACATCGACGACGATGATATATCGCAACAAATGACCCAGTCGTACAGTGAAATCTCTTTCAAATCTGGACATAGCCCGGAAAACGAGGTATCTCTGCCGCTATCTTTAGATGCCTCGCCGCTTTTAGAGCATATCCGACAGAGGCCTATGACATTGCCTTGTGAGAAAAATTTGCCCAGTTCTAAGCCTTTAGCTCCGTTAACTTTAGAAGGGACCGTACACGTCGAGGGCAACATGACCCACTTTGTAACGGAGGATTTGGAGCATAAGATAAGGCTTTCCAGTCCCGTTTCAAAAAAAGGTATGTGGTTTAACTAATAACTAAAAAAAAATTATGGTTTTAATGCAGATTTTACAATTTTAACTTAGAGAAAGGATTGTCGTATATGTTGCATGTTTTTTGTATGTACACTATACAGTGTGTTTTGGGATTGTGTCCTGAAAACGAAACAGTATTTATTTGTAAATTAATGAGAAAATGTAATTCTTTATAGAAGTTCCCGTTTGTCTTCAGGTCTAAAAATGCTACTGTTTTCATGATTTTATATACAGCGTGTCAAATTTTTTGAAAATCTTACTCCAATGTTTTGATATATCGAAAAGCAACGTGTCAAAGTTTTGTGACATTTCGACCATTAATTATAGAGATATTGAAGTTTTGCTGACCTTACTTTTTGAAACATTTCACAAAACTGAATTTCGCGTGTTGATTAAACACCGTTTTTGATAAAATGTAAATGTAAAAACATCGTTCAAGCACAGCAATGGCTTGAAAAGTGTTATGAGGAATCTGCTCCATTGAACAACCATTTGTCAGTGTTTTGCTGAGTTTAAACCTGGCTGTACCGAGGGCTGTACGGACTACGATGATTCCAAACGTTTGGCACGTTCAAATGAGACAACAACACCAGAAAACATCAAAATAATCCACAAAATTGTGTTAGACGCTACCTTTTGATATCTAGCATACATGGATTTTTGATTTGTGGTGCCATCTGTGGGTTAGCAATAGGACATTTAGGCAGCTATACCAAATTCGTTGTAGTTTTATATTTTTTTAATTTCCACTAAAATAATGACTCCATACAATGGCATTGGAGTAAGAAATTATTTATTTCAAATTTTTTTTCCTTTTCAGCTTGACGTTTTCTCATAAATTTACGAATAAAAAAAGTGTTTACTCTCCAGGACGCAGTCGTGGGACACATTGTATATAAAACGGGCTTTCAGATGCCCCCACAGGAGGCAGCAGCTCTAGGATTTGCACGCCGAGTCCGCTATATAGGCAGCTGTTGGTGCCGCAGGTAGGACAAATAGATACCGCGCTAATAAACGATTTGGAATGCGAGGCGCACAGAATGGCCACATCGATAGATAGCCTCATTGAAAATTTGTGCGGGATATTGCACTCTGTGAGTTAACCTTGATTTTTTAAAAACGTAACGTATTTGGCAACTACAAAAATTAAAAAAAAAGTGGATGGTTCTGAACTTTAAAATTATTTTTAATTAAAATTTTAAAAGATACTTATTCGAAACAAATGTCGTGTGACGAGATTGTAATTACTGTTTAGCAGAATATGGTCAGTTACAATGAAATTTTTACTTTTTTTTTAAGATATCGTCGATAACAGCCGATAATGTGGATGTCTACAAAAATGCTGTTTCAAAAATGTCCGATGCAATGGATTCTAATATAAAGGTAGGGTTTATAAAGGAAGTACAGATTTTTTTCAGGCATATTTTATATTAATCATCGTACTTTTTTTGTTGAAATATGGAAGATAGTCCTAAATGAATTTGGTTAATAATTTAACACTTTTTAATATAACAGGTAGGTACTGATAATTGAAATTGTCAATTACTATACAGGGTTTAACTAAAAAGCTTAGCCAAACTTTAATGATGGATACTGTCACGAATTAATAAAAAAAAGTTCCTTTAAATACGAGTTTGGACACACTTTGTTTTTGGGATACAAGATGTTCAAAATTAATGAAAGCACCTGGTTTATTTAAGGATTACTTGATATTTTGCCATTTATCTTAAAAATGGGGCCTTTTAGTAACATGAAGTAAAAACATCTTTAATATTAAGTTTAATTTGAAACATTTTGGAAGAAAACGAAAAAATTGCATAGGGAATCGCTTCAGCTGTTGTCTTGAAGTTTAAAAAGAGCATTTTTATCTACGACCGTGTCAAGAGAGAATTCTCTACAGTGTAAAAATTTGGCTTTTTGTAAGAGTCTGTGTAGTAAAAGTTGTTGCACGCTTTTATTGAATAATTTCTATTAAAAGGTCGTATCAGCATTTTATTCTTGAAAAATACATATATAAATCTTACTAAACTTTGTTTAAAAATGTCTCGTACGTTTTTAAAGAGCGGTTAGCCAAGAAAATTGTAATTTTATAATTATTGGACGTCCATTTTTAGAGTATGTACACAATGATGGCCAAAGCTGAGGAAGTAACACAGTCGATGAAGATCGTAGAGGGACATGCCATTAGAATGTATCCTTTAATAGTGAATTTTTTCCGTTATCGTGCATAATCTGCCTGTGCATCTCAAATTGTAAAAATTTTGGATCCTGCTTAAAATTACTTATAAACAGATTCAATTATTTACCAATAACTATATGAAATTTTTATAATTTTGTCTTATTATTGACTTTTGAGCATGTTACAAGCACTGGCCAGGCACCCATGCCTGGTTACTGAACTGCCGATTTCCAGGGTAGACGTTTGATCGCATCTACGGCAGTTTCTATGTGCGTCTCTGTTGTGGGTTTTATTTTAGTGTGGTTTCCTGGACCTTGACTGGATTTGACATCTTAAAATTATAACATCCTTTTGAGTTAATCATTTTAATATTGTACAATTTTGTTACATTGGGAGAATGTTTAGAGTTTAGATTCAGGCTTAGCTTCGCCACCCTCAAATCGAGCTGTCAGGGATGTGGGCTGCTGCATCGAAGTAGTAGTTTGGCTGCATAGAACAATTTTTGGGCGCAACAGTGGGAATTTTGGAAAGATTGATGAAAACTTCGTAACGAATTAGTTTTTCACACTTTTAGGTTAGGATATCGCGAAAACTAGACGTGAGACATGATGGATATGGATCAGCCAAAAACCTTTTGACAAGTATAGTCGGCTTCTGGTGAAAAATTTTGTCGGTGTGTTTAATCATTAATTACTAGCCGTTTTGTAGATATTGCGAAGGTAATTTAATGTTTGTATGGGATGGGCTGCAATATCATCAGTTAAGATTCTAGATATCTTTCGTAGCTAGATTTTTACTATTGAAGAACATTAACTTCGTTTGATAGAATTTTTAGGCAACAATTTTTGACATTTATTGGATTAATTACTTTCAAAATGAAATAAAGCTGTTCGGGCAATGTCCTGAAATGTTGCATGCCCATCTATTACTGCAGTAAGTCCATGCAAGACGGAACCAAGGAAATCTAAGCTTATTTACTTCCACATCCACCCTATTTTCCAGATCTGGCTCCCAGTGATTTTTATTTATTTCCACAGTAGAAAAGCCCTTTGTGTGTAGTGCAATTTCAGGGTTTAAAATGACGTAAAGCAGGCTATAAACTGATGGATTGCAGACCCCTAAAACTTTCTACAAAGGAATTAAAAAGGTTATAACTAATTTCAGTTTCTCTCCATTACTGTATTATTGCTCCTTAACAAGATTACAGAAAAGAAATCAAAAGGCTGGTGGACCTATTTGAGAGCTTCATTTAAGTTTAAAAAATTGTTATTGTTGTCTGTTTTTATTCGTATAAGGTGCTAGTGTTACATTTATTTTAGCGTTGTAATTTTTTGCAGTTAATAAAAAGTATTTACAGTTTTTTTTTAATTAAAGATTTTGAGATAAATGAGGTTAGTATTCTAAGTGAAATTATATGGGGCATTCCACGTCAAATCGACCACTTTTAACCCTGACCCCTTTCGATTTGGCTGAAATTTTTTTATTAATTTCTACCCCATTGAAAACCTCTGAGAATTTTTTCAAATTTTTTCATCCAACTCAAAAAAAGTAATGAATTTTTTAAAATTGTTTTTTTTTAAATAACCACAACTTTTTCAAAAATTGAGTTATTGGTAAATTTTTTTTAATGTACCTTTTGAAAAAAAAATGGATCAAAATTATCTGGACCTATCTTCACTGTTTTTTTTTTTCAATTTTTGAAAAAAAAACGAAAATTTCTCGATTACCATTTTTGAATTTTTTTTTTGACATTTTTTATAAATCCTCAAATTTTTTCAGTGGTTTTTTCGTTTTCTATTTTTTTTATTGAAAAATTTTTTTTTTTCAAATTTAGCATATTTCACAACATAAATTTTTGAAAATGTATATATGTAGAATCCCAAAATTGAAAAAATTATTCTATGCAGCTATTGATGACAATTTCAAAAAGTCAAAAGAGGATGGTTTCAAAATGATTTATTTGAGTTCAAATGTGTTGCATGTCTTTTTTAAAGCCCACTATTGTCCAAAAATGGACCAAATAACAACTTTTTTTTCATTTTCTTTGTTTTTGTATGTAGTTTCTGAAAAAAATACAAAAAAATTATTCAAAATCTATTTTTTCTCAACTTTTTCAAAAAAAATCGAAATATACTTTATGTTTACCACTTTCAATTATTTCTTTCATATATATTTTTTCAATTTTGGGATTCTATATACATTTTAAAAAAATTTCAAATTAAAAAAAAATTTTTTTCAATCAATAAAAGAAAATGGAAAACGAAAAAACTACTGAAAAAAATTGAGGATTTATAAAAAATGTCAGTTTTTATAAGAAAAAAAAAAAAAAAAATTCAAAAATAGTAATTGAGAAATTTTTGTTTTCCTTCGAAATTTGAAAAAAAAAACGGTAAACAGGTCCAGATAATTTTGATCTATTTTTTTCAAAAAGTACATTTAAAAACAAAAATTTTGAATAAAAAAGTCCCGATAACTCGATTTTTGAAAAAGTTATGGTTATTTAAAAAAAAAGCTATTTTTTCAAAAATTCTCTTTTTTGGAGTTGGGTGAAAAAATTTGAAAAAATTCTCATAGAGGTTTTCAATGGCATAGGAAACAATAAAAAAGTTGGCATAGAAAAGATAATATTGCTATTTATCCGATGTTTATACAGAAAAAATTAGAAAAACCTTATTTTTTTTTTAAATCAGCTGCAACGTTATTTTCAATCCAATTCTAAAAATTCTTAAATTGTTCTTTAAACATTGTGTATATTACAATAATAATTATTAGTTTTTATGTAGAATCCTATATGAAGAGAATCACTTGTTGAAATTAGAATGTTGATTGAAAAAGAAACTATGCAAAAAAAATGGTTGAAGCCGAATTTTCAAAAGAACATTTTTTCTTTTTATGATAAAAATTTGAAAGAAGTAATTATTTTTATAATTCAGTCATAACGTCATTAATATTAACCTAATATTCAGAAGGCCTAATAAAGACAGAAAATTGAAAAAAAAATTTACTCGACCTTTTAAAAAATAAGCGAATTATCTCTCAGCTCCGTTAATTTGTCGCCCTACTTCGTGAGACGGAACACGTCGGCAGACTTAGAACGTTCGAAAGTTGAAGAAAAACAGCTGATTTTAACCCAGCCGTTTAGAATTTTGTAACTGGTTTCAAAATCAATGTGCAGCAGATCCTTAAATAAAGCTATGGACGAACGAGTGAGTTTTTTTTTTAGCCGTTGTGTCATTTTAAATAGGTAACCAAACTCATTGAAAAGCAATAAGTCACACAATAAGGTATACGTACTACAAACTGAATAATTAATCGAATATATTATGTAATGCTGAAAACTCATATTCAATTATAAAACGTAGTGAATATGTTAACAATCTTAAAAGTACTAAACTGTGCAAACTAACATTCGAAAACAATTATTATCCTTACATAATTGTTTTTATTAACAAACAAATATTTGTTAATATTCAAAATGTAAAAAAATATCTTATTTATTCATGTCTGGCTAAAAAGCTTTATTTATTCATTGTAGCTCATTACTGTACTGGTCGATTTTTGATTTAGAAGAAAATAGGTTGATTTTAATCAGTAAAAAGTAAAAATGCTTAAATTAAAAAAAAAAGTGGTATTGACCAAATTCCTAATAGCTTTTATTCATGTTGACAAAATTTAAGTATTAAAAATTTAAAAATTTCACTTTTTGACTTTTTAAACAGTTTTTTTTTTAAATTGGACTCGTCAAATATTTATTTTTTTAATTTTGGTTGATTACGCATTTTTTCCTAAACTTCTAATATCTAGTGTGCCCTTATTTGATGTTCAGCCAAGCAAAAGGATTTCTCTCAAATCATAAAAATGTTCCCTGTTTGATGCAATTTTTATGGTGGCCCCTGTATAATATTTACAGTGAGAATACTAACAAAAAGAATTAGGAAAAAAATTGGAACCACATTGAATGAACAACCGAAACTGAACATTGTGACTTTTATTCTGATAAAATCATTTAAAATATAAAATTACGATTACACGAATACTTAAATCGAGGTTACAAATATCAAAACCTATTGGCCAGGTGCCGAGAGCGACTTGTCCATGAACTTCTTCTTGGCGAAGCACAGCCACCACTTGCTGGGCTTTCCGTCCTCGCCAAACACCTTTTCGCAGACGCGATGCCCCACCTCCTGTCTCAGTTGTGTCAAGTATGCTTTGAGGAGTTCCGTTTCACTCTGATTCGCTGGCTTACTGCAATCGTCAAATAAAACCTTACAATATGTAATAATTTTTTTAAATTTTTTATAAACCCTCACCTGTAAACGGAATTGAGGGGGAACCCTGCATCTCCAGGAATGTCGAACCTCGAGATGGCTAAAGTTTTCATCTCGTTCAGTGCTTGGTTCTTGTTATTACACCTCTGTAGCTTCTTTAGACACTCCGTTATGTACAATGTGATGTAAATAAGCAATCTATCGGCCTCTGACTAAAACGAAATCAATTTATCTTTAGTGAAAATTAAAAATAAAAAGAAATGAGACCAGCAACGTATTTTTAGGCCTATAATACTTTTTAAGGTTATGTAGCACTTACCTTAATTTCATACGTCCTAAAGAATACATTAGCTTTAAAATAATACAAGGTTTCATCGATTATGTCTTGGTCGTTGAACTGTGGTGGCGCAGGCCCACGAAACTGTGTCTTAAACGGTAAAATTGCTGTGTTCCCTATTATTTGTGGGGGATCCAAAAAACTCGAATGGTATGCCTAAAATTAGATACAATCATGCTGATATGCTTAAATGCTGATATATTTCAAATTAAACTTTAGTTGGTTTTTTTTCCGGTTGTTACCACACCCTCTGATAACAAAATATGTCGGAATCTTAAAAGGCAAATCGATTTACGTAAAATAAATAAAACTGTACTTACAGGCATTGTTGAGTTATATATAACAAACGATTTTCAAATACTGGTCTTAGTTTGTCTAATAGTCCAAAAAGATGACAAATCTTTCATAGGTTAAATTTGACAATTTGTATGTAATTTGCACATACTTCTATCGATAGATAGATAGGATAGAAGTATGTGGTAATTTGTCATTTATCAGTCCTGCCACTGTCACAACCACAAATTATAAATAAACTGTAATATAGCCAACAATAACAAGAAAAATATAACATTATTTAATAATTCAAATATGTGTTTCTAACTTTCTACTCTACTCTAAATCTACTTTTTTTTTTTTTAGTTTAAAACGTTCTCAATTTGGCAACACCAAACTCAACCAGTTGATAAATTTCAATCAGGATATGATCTAACTTTACCAGATTATTTGAACTTGAATTTAAACGAAAATTAGAGAGAGAGAAACTTGAATGTTGATTGTTGAATAAACATAACCTAAAATGATTGTTTCATTCTTTGCCCTAATTTTGCTTTAATTTTGTATAAAATCAATTCCTTAAAAAATGAGATACGCCCAACTAGTCATAGGACCTGCTGGTAGCGGAAAGGTAGGGGTTAATATTTGAATTTTAAGCATTCTATTAAAATTAAAATTTGAATCATAAAGTAACCCTTTCTTCTAGTCGACATACTGCAGCGCTCTTGTACAACATGGTGTCGACGTGAAAAGGAACATCGAGGTGGTAAATCTAGACCCAGCAGCAGAGCATTTCGACTATGAACCGTTGGTAGATATCAGAGAACTTATCCATGTCCAGGACACAATGGAGGATGAAGAGCTTCATTTTGGTCCAAACGGTACAAAACTTTTCACCTTTTGATACAAAATATCCTACATGAATCGAAAATTATAGAAGCGATACTTTTTTTTCTGGTTTAAGGTGGTTTGGTGTTTTGCATCGAATATCTCCTAGAAAATTCTGATTGGTTGCGTGACAAAATGGGCGATCAAGAGGACGATTATATTTTATTCGATTGTCCTGGTCAAATAGAGTTGTACACACATCTTACAGCCATAAGAAAACTTGTAAAGCAGCTGCAAGACTGGAACTTCAGTATATGTTCCGTTTTCCTCGTTGATGTACAGTTTATGACCGACGGTGCAAAGTTCCTCTCAGGTAAGTTATATAAATAGTAAAATTTTAGATTTCTATTATGGTCCAAATTAAGAAATCCCGACTTAAATTTCCTAAAAATAATTGCAATATTTGAATGAGTCGAGATAATTTTTTTTATTGAATTATGAATTTCGAAAACAAAGTTTGTGCCGTCATAGCACATACGAGAATTTTTTTATAAACTGAAACAAATCGTCATAACTTGATATGTATTTATTGTAATTCGTTGCCGAACTAGGTACGATGGCTGCGTTAAGTGTTATGGTCAACTTGGAGCTGCCTCACGTGAATATACTGTCAAAAATGGATCTCCTGAGCAAAGGCGCAAGAAAACGACTGGATAGGTTCTTAGAACCAGATTCGCACGCCATTCTAGGTAAGACACGCCAACGGAAACTTTGCGCCATTTATTACTTGTTTGTAACCATCTTTTGATTAACTTACCGGGATAATTGAATAAAAATGTTTGTGGGTGGCTTTTTAGGGGATATTGAATTGTCTGGTAACTCAGCCTTCAACGAAAAGCACCGAAAATTGACTGAAACCATAGGAAAGTTAATAGAAGATTATTCCTTAGTGCGTTTCATTCCTCTCAATTTGAAGGACCACGAAAGTATCGGTGATGTTTTGATAACTATAGACAATGTTATACAGTTCGGTGAAGATCAAGATGTCAAAACGAAAGATTACGAAGAAGCAGATGAGGACGACAAAGATTAGTTTGTTATATGGTGTTTTTTTTTTTAAATATAATTTAAAAAATCGTGGTGTCTTGATTTTATTGTTGCCGAGTTTTATTATTTTGTTTTTCTTTCTCTTTTTTAGAATTACCTTTAATTTTCTACTGATTTCTCTATTAGTTTCTTGTTCTTTTCTTTCTTGATTTTCTCTTAGACCAAACATTTTTAGTATTTCATAGCAAATGTACTTAATAAAATGTGGCTTTTGTTTCTATAAATATAAAAATTATTTCTCTAGTTTTGGCAATATTTCAGAATCGAGTTGAAAATTTTATTACGGGTTTTTTTTTTCAGAACGAAACTCGGAAATAATATTCCTTTAGCGACTTTTAGTAGATGGCGCTAATGCTAAATCATAATTTCTTTGTCTACAGATGGAAGTTGGACAAATAATTCATATTTATTTAATTTTTTGTATCGCATATATTAAATAGGTTCATCAACGTTATGATTTGAAACAAGGTAAATCCAACATTTTATTATTAACTCAAATGAAGTTGCTATAAACTTATTTTATTAGAGAAATATTTGTGGTAGGTACCTTGTGTATATTTGGCAGCTTAAACTGATTTTTTTCTCCTTCAGATTTTTTAACATGTACTCGGCGTACTTTGAATAAGATGAAGCTATTCTATTTCACTCAATCTATAATATAGACAATTATTTTTGGAGTAGTTTTCATGTGGGCTAGAGACCTTTCCATAATCACATAAATTAAAAAAACAAATAAGATGTTTATGTAGTAGGTACATAGGAATATACAGCATCATCTAACAGTCTCCTGGAATTTTTCTTCCCAGTATTAATGTAATGTAAAAACTACTGTATAGTTTACTTGTAAAAACAGAAATTTTTTAATTCGGAACATCAACTGTAAAACTAGTTAGTAAGTACAAAAATAAATTATGTTGCAGCCTATTATAAAGTACTTTGGTAAGTTATTTGAAATTTAACTAAAGACAAAAGCAGATACAAAAACATAAACTTTTTATTTTGGAGCCAAGAGAATATTACGATAGGTCTAAATTGTTTATATATTCACTTCCCCCTCTTCATTTTATTAGAGTTTATGGATATCTTTAATAAAATGAACACAAATTTTAAGTTAATTATGTACATAGAAAAAACAAAACGTAAAAAATGGTGACCGATCGTGATGTGTATTCAAGACAGTTTCACATTTCATGCTTTTATTTCCAAATTCCAATGTAAAGGTTCAGTTTGTATATAAAGGTAACATTTTAGACTCAAAATACCTGTTAATTAACCATAATCATAACTGATTAAATTTATTATTTTATGTTAAAAGGAGCGTGGTACAAGAAAAGTGACGATTTTAAATTTGCCTCTTATTTTCTTATGGGAAATGCAATGAATTAGAAAGAGATGACGGTTGAACGAAGATAAATTGAGGTATTTCGGGACGTATTCGTTTTTTATTGGCCGATTGAACGGACTGTGGACAGATTGAATACATTGAATATATGGTTGCATAGCTTGTCTATAACTGGCAATAACTATATGCAACCAAACATACACTTGGCATGAACATGGCGTCCGCAATAATAATTTATACAGGGTGATTCATTAACAATGGGAAAGTCGAAAGGTGAAGATATTACACGTGAAATGGTGACCATTGGCGCAAACATGCCTTATCCGAAAGTTGATAGTTTCGGAAATACAGGGTGTTGAAAGTTAAAATTTTAAATCGTTTTTTTTGCGATTATTCTGAAAATATGTAGGTTAGGAACTTGAAAATTTGTGAAACTATATTTTTTTAGGCGACGAATAAGATGCGTGTTGTAATTTCAGAATTGCTCATAGAGGGCGCCACTTACGACCAATTTTACCGAAAATTTAGTTAATAACTTTTTACTCTGTATGTCTAACATGAAACTTGATTCAAAACCTGAAAGAGC